>NW_025779982.1:0-75685 GCF_021130785.1 Homalodisca vitripennis
ATCATTCATTTGTCTACGAATATCTTCCAAATTGTAATCAGAATACATCAATGCTGTATCATTTACAAAAGCTGTCAATTTACCAATTAATTCTCCATTACATAGGTCGTTGTTATGTACACAAGGAAAAGAATTGGACCTAGAACTGAACCTTGAGGCACACCGCATTCAACTGTTTCAAAAATCACTGTGTACTTTTCCCTATTCTCACACAATGTTTTCTATCTTTTTAAATAACTTTCAAACCAATTGTGGGGTAGACCTCTCACACCCGCTAACCATAACTTTTCTAATAATATCTTATGATCAACTGTATCGAAAGCCTTTGTTATATCAATATATAAAGCTGCAGATTTTTTGCCATTATTGATACCATCATAGATATTCTCAAAAAAGCCAAGAAAGCATCTTCTGTACTCAATTCTTTCTCTAAATCCAAACTGTTTTGTGCTTAGATAGCCACACATTTTAAAGAAAATCAATCAATCTTTTTATTATTATGTTTTTAAAAGACTTTAGCAAACACAGAAAGCAAAGAGATAGGTCTATAGCAATTACTTTTTTCTCTACTTCCACGTTTAAACAGTGGAATTACAACAGATACTTTTAGGCAAGATGGAAATTCACCTTTCGCCTACTATTCTTGTCGGTTCGTATATAAGGGAACTTAGAACCATAGCTGGCCATTAAGCCTAGATACGCGTCAGCTGTGACATCATCTGCCCAAATATTACAGTTTATGTAACCTGTAAAAATCAAGTTTTTTCCAACACAGCATGCTATCAGGTGCTCGATATCAATGAGGAATTGTGATATCGGGGGACGCTATGCAAACCTGTACACCGCTAGGAGGACGAATCCACGCTATCTGTGTGGCAAGTGAGTTGGAGACAGTCAGCCGACCGCACTTCTGTCAGTATGTCTACACTGCACTGATAAACAGGGACCGAGCGTACACCACGACTCCACCCGATCGATAACCATCAATTTCGTTACTAGTAATCCAATCTTCAGTAAGCAAAATGAAAACAGGAAAAAAGTTAAGATTATACAACTCCACCCACTAAGAATTCAAAAATTTTTGCCGCATACTTCGTATATTTTTATAAAAAAAAAAAATATACTAAGCCGTTATTCTCCAAGAAACCAGCTGAGTTTGTTATTAGTGGCCATCAAAACTCACAGAAAATTATAAATAAACAATACATATTCCGTTAGGACGACTTTACATAGTTACAAATTACGAAATTTCCAAGATTACTAAAATTTTGTATTAACTTGCATAAAGACATCAGACAAACAATTCCAACCAATTTTAAGTTGCAAAAAAACAATTATAGGCTCTTATTAAATAAAATCAAAACTTAAAGGACAACAAAATATTAAGAAGTTAACTTGGATGAAAATATTACAAAAATTAAATTAACAGGAAAAACATTGACAATAATGGAAAAATAAACTATAAAATGACCCTTTAGAAACTTAGACATTGACTTCGAAGTAGTATTTTTACCGAAAACATTTGTATATTAATCGTTATATAAGAACAAATTTATAGTAATTAATATAAGTTAAAAGTAACACATGCGTGACATAAATAAACCTAATATTTAATGCAATTAAAATAGTTAAATGTCTTGATATGAATGAAGTATGTAAAATAAGTAGTAAAAAGATGCATAACCCATTAATTAAAATTAAAATAAATTATTTGTAAAATTTAATGTAGTGTAGTTGTGTAAAATCTCCCACTGTTTAATATTACACACAAAATGTGGATTTTTAGAATTTATTAGGCATATTTATAATATCCATGCAAGTTTGTAATTAATTAATAAACTAACCAGAATTACAATAATATAAATTAAATACTATTTTATTTAAAATAATTAAATAAATAAAGGCCACATTTTTTAGTCACTACTAAAACATGTTTATAGCTGTCAAAACGGAAATAAAAATAAAAATATCTTATTCTGAATTTAAATGAATGGACAATAAAACCTATAGATAAAATAAACAGATACAATTACAAATTGTTTAAGTCCGCCGTTGACAAGAAAACCTTTACCTTCGCCCCTTGGTCCTTTCTCAGAAGAATCTTTCCGGCCCCTTCTCCAAAGATAAGTGTATCCCTTTTTCTTTCTAACTTGTCGAGCCGCGTGAAGACATTTACGCCTGGCTGAAGAGAAGCACTCATTTTCCTTACAGAAACTTCCGCCGGTGATGACAAAACCGATGTCGTGGGTGTTGAGGTTGCGCTTGACTCATCGTTTTTCTAGCAGCGCCTCGGCGTCCATCCTCCGGACAAATCTTGGCGGACTTATCCCCAGGAGGCTTCCCCATTCCATCTCTGGCGCGAAGCCGATGACAAGCGTCGACCAATCGTGTCGTCAAACCAGGCACTCAAGTGCCCGTCCCACAGCCTTGACCAGAGTGACAACATTCTCATCTATTCTGAATCGGAATGCCGTGGATCTCTAGTGTGTTAAGACGAGAATATTGTTCAATGTCCTCCAGTCGCGACTCCAAGTCCACCACCTGTTTACGTAGAGTAGAATTCTCTTGTTCTCAGATTCTCCACAGTCTCCATCCACGCAGCCAAACTCCTTCCTCTGCTTGCTGACCATTGCTTTTGTCTCTGCGAGTTCTTCATGACAAGAATTCAATGAGGCTCCAAGATTCGCTTCCACTTTCTTAAAGTCGTTCCTAAGTTCCGTGACGATATTAAAAATATCGTCAAAGGAAACGTTTACTTTTTTGTCTCGAGAAAACCATACTTTTACGTCGTGTCTTGGATCAAGGTCACAAACGCCACACATCGTCCGGTTCAGTTAAATAATTCATGTCCTCGGGGCTCAGATTAACACATTTACCATGGTATCCATTTTGCAGTCCAACACAAGAAACTTTTCACTGTTTTTAAACCATTTTTTGCAGTCAACACAAGTTACCCATGGAATTACATGGAAAGTCTTGTGGAATTCTGTTGAGAAAAAAATGGAATTCCACTATCCAAGATAAAAACAACTAATATACTATTTACACCACGAATCTCTTTACTTTTGAATTGAGTGAAAAAATGGTGATCTAATAGTATAATACAATTAATACACTTATTAAATAGCAATCCAACCGATTCTGATCTAATTGATAGTTACTGAAAGATATTGCAATCTCTGATCCATTTTAGATTTAGTTTTAAAATGGGGCTCCAGGAGGATTGAAAACTCTTTTTAAGGACCTCTCATTTTTTGAATTTATCTCAAATCATAATAATTTTATTGACTAGCTCCAGCAATATCAGTATGGATTGAAAATATTTTAGGCAAGTTTGGAGAGAATTCCCAAGTATTAAAGATAAGCCTTGGCAACACTGGTAAAAATGTTGTTTATCTTTAAACTTACTCTATATTTTCCATACTATAGATAAACAATCCTGTTCTGCAAACCCTAGCCATCTTAAAAGTTTTTTTATTACTTTTCAAATCATATATTCTTAGACGTAGGCTATTATTTGTAAGGACATTGAATGATGGGTAATATTCATATCTATGATGGAAATTTATAAAGTAAAGGAATTAGAGTAAAACAAAAAATATATTTTTATAAACAACAATGAATCCACGAGAGAAGGGTTAAGAGATAGCGCGTTACAACAGACAACGCTGGAGGGCGTATGCCACTTTACTTGCAGGCCACTCTGTCTCTGGAGAACCGAAACTGGTTATAACTGGATATAACTGCTTTCTGTTGAGTGGGTCACCCTGACCCCTGGGGTTATGCAAGAATCATAAAATATATTCATAAACAAAGTAGTTTTTTAGTATAATGTATACGTTAACAATACTTAAAATTACTCAATAATTTATTAGTAAATAACTGAAAGAATTAAAATGTAGTTGATGTAGTTAGTTTATAATAGTTACAACGAAGAAAAACTAAGTATCGTGAAGAATATTACACAAACCATCGTGTTCGTGTATCGATGGTTTCGCATATTTTTTAGACTGTAAAGATATAAAAATGCAGTATTTTTAATTATGAAATAATATTTTTTATGTGTAATAGGTTATGGCTATTAATAACTTGATTCCCGATATTTGTATTAACTTCCGGTACTATTAACTTTCAGTACTCTCTCTAAACTTCAACAATTTGTAAATAAATTAAATAATACCAACAAAATCAATCTTTCTCAAATCAGGGAAGGAATGAAAAATAAGTTAGTTATTTCTATTCTGAGTCCTGATAAATTGTTTAATAATTTTATTATATGACCTAAGAAACTAATACAAATAAACGGACTAGTGCCCTCTGGTCAACTTCGAAGGTTTTCACATTAACAATTCTAGCCTGCATTTTCAATTTAGGACATGGCCGTAGTATACATTCCCAATGTCAGCCCTCTAAGTTAAACTTTCTTCGGAGATTACAGGTCATGTAACCGTACACACAAAAAGACAGAAAACTATTTTGAAACGCTAATTCAACTCGTGAGAGAAGAAGATCTCTAAAAAACCCGACAAAAAACGTACATTTCCTAATGGTTCTGTTTTTTTTCAAGTTATTCATAGCGCTGGGTATATCCGAAATGTTGATTGTGGATGTAGTTTACAACTTTTTGGCGCTAATGGCTCTAAAAAAGCAATTATGGAAGAATTATGGCGTCATTAAGGATAGCTCAACAAGCAACAGACAAAATTTATAAAATCTTTATTTATTGTAATTATTAATGTTTTAACTGCTATAAGACATCTAAATCCCCCAAACAAAAAAAAACACACTTCCGTTGTGATTTAATGTTCTATAAAGAGTTAGCTTATGTCTAATCTTTGCAGTGACCAATACTACACACTTACGACTTATGACCACTATATTCTAGTAATAATTTAAAATAAGTTTTATTCAATTAGGCCTCTTTTGGAAAATTGATGCCTTGCTTGTTGACTTACAGAGTGAAGAGACTCTGTTCTTGTAGTAGTGAAAAAGTTTCAAAATAGTATATTAAAGGTATTTCAATTTAAACGGGTTCATACATATAATCAAGAAGATGTGTTAGAAATAATGTTATCATACACACATTAGAGCTAAGAGAAAATTAGGCAGGAGTATTATTCGAGAGGAGAGTTTAAAGGAGAATTTCACTTACTTTATACCACAGAAGACTAATCAAAATTATGTAAGTCCTGGAGAATACTGTCTAGAAATCAGCATTTTTGTGTAAAATATTAATTGTTTACAATTGAACAAAAGAAACGTATGTATATATTTATTACAATGTGTCGCTACCTTATTACACTAAAGAATTCCAACCAAAGATTATTTAAATTTAATTTCAAGCTTGTTAATAAAAAACTTAAAAAATTAAAGAGAAGTCTAAATTTGTTTCTTATAATTTTTATTTTTTAAATAATATATATAATTATGATTTTTTTTACCCTTAAAATGGTGGTTTATTACTGACTTCATTAATCTGTCTTATTATAAGTAACAAAAATTCTCACGACATGAATAGAATTAAAAACGTGCCTCTTTAAAGAATTGTAAGCGGGCTAATTTAAATTAAACATTTCTTGTACCCAATACATGATTAAAACCCATAATCTGCTAACTTTTCCAATTAATATTTGAATAGGTTTTTTAGTTGTTCATCATAAGCTTGTTCTTATATCATCTAGTAATAATTTATGCGATATCTATTTGAGTGAGGACGTACTATAAATATATCATAATACGCACAAGGATTTGATGGATATTTAAGAATATTGTATTATTATAATGACCCATCAGCAAAAACAACTAGTTAGAAACAACTATAAGGACATAACACTGCTATGATGGAATAATGTACAATTGTCACTTTGTACAGCCGGCCCTGGCTCTTGCGGTTTCAATACCAGGATTACGTCAATGATACCGCAAACCCAAACAGCAACGCTCCGACCCTGGTTGCTAGGTGAAACACGGCCAAGATTGCTTCGCAGGACTGTTTTGGGTATAACAGTTTTGAATAAGGGGCCTTGATTTATTATTACCTGTAAAATTACAACCCTAGTTATTTCACAGTTTTTTAATGTTATTTTAAATTGTTGTTACCCTCTATAATCTAATTTCTTTAACATTTAGAAATTATGAAATAATACTATTTTCACTTAGAAGTAAAAAATACTCAATTACTGCCCAATATGTAAATTTAACAAGCAAACGATTTATTTTTAAAGGTTTGCGGTATTATATTCTTTACCTGTATAAGTTTTTAAATGGTTTGGCCACCGGTACGGCCATTTTACTGGTTATAAATGTGATTAGACTCATTATTTTAAATTTATTTATCCGAGAAAACCTTTTACGTTTTGCCTCTATTCAATATATATCCTAGTAATATTATTTGCTAAATAATATTCATATTATTAATTATCGTTCACAAGAGAAAATGGAAAGAATGGTGAATTCATAGGTATAGTAATAAAACATAATTAGACAAATAATAATTTTCTCAACGAAATACCTTATGGACCCTATCCCTAATCCCTAAAGTAGCCTTTTAATTTAAAACAAAAATTATTATAATTCTGTCAGACACAAGCGTGAGCGGTTGATGGGTTGTAGCAGGGACTGAGGTTAAGTTAATTGAAAGTTGTCAACTAAACTTGAACTAATTTTGATTCTCTTTGACTTTATTCTTTATTGTGAATTTTCCAGACAGTGCAGGCCCTCATATTTTGATTATGTTGAATAAATACATAGCATCAACTCATCTTCGTAAATTAATGATTTTTATGTTAATGTCTGGATTAGACACGATTCAAAATGTTACATCTAACTGAACGCCTTCTGTTGTGGAAAAGAGTTGTGTCGTCACCATGGTTATTTATCTGTCCTTTTAAAAAGCTCTAAAACTTATATATATATATATATTGATTAATGAGGTTTTCAATCTGAAAACCTCACTGTTTTATCTGTTAGCGAGATACTTCGCAATCTGTGTTTGTGGTATACTTCGAATAACCACAATCTATGACAATACTATGAAACAGTGGAAACTCTATAACTAAACTAAGAAGTTTGTATCAGAATATCGTGGTTCGTACTCTACAATCAAATGCAAGACTAACACATTAACCAAAACATAAATTCAGAGACAGTGGAACTTAGATGTTAGCAAACCGGATTGGCTCGGAATCTTGGCGATTCGTACTCTGCGTAAACCTGAGTATAAGACATGAGTATTAATAATTTTACTTAGCACTGTGAAATATATCTACAAACAGGATTGAAAACAGTTATTTAGAATAATTAATACTTGATATTCAATTAAAGGACATGATTTTCACCTATGTTACAGTAACCGTAAAACCCCATATGTTACAGTTAGAACAATATTGAATTTTTAAAGCTAGAATCAATACTTTTTTACATTTAATTTACTTTGCACATTTGGCAATGCTACTAGATGAAGTGGTAACTTTTTTCCTCTCACAATAAATTTTTTATTTTCTATATGGATTTCAATATGGTAAATAAAATTGATTTATTCATCCGAATGTAGTTTTCAGTTGTATCTGGAATTTGCAGCCATACTGAATAAGTAATATTGACGAGGAAAATCAAAATATATTAGGTTTTGTCTAATTTTTAAATTATGTTTTGTGGGTTCCCTTTAAAAATTTAAACTACGTTCTAAAATTCCTTTAATATTATGCTTTACGGGATTGAAAGCAATTTTTTTTGAAACTGTGTTTCTAGAGTGAATAAAATAATATAATACACGTAATATAATATAAAAATAATAATTTATACAAGAATAAAGTAGAAACTTCGGTAAAAGTTAACTGTGACGTAATCTTCATTATTCGTCTACCGTTGCACAAAACAGTCACGACATTAAGGCTCTTGAATTTTCATTTAACGGTCTTGGTTTCTGCCCTTCGGGAAATCATTCAGATGGATTGTCACAGCTCACTGTACTCCCTTTGGATATATCCTTGATATATTTCTAACGAGTTCAGTCAAACCCGAATAAAAATTAACCTCGGATAAATTTGTAAGGTTCTCGTTAGAATTTAAGATAAATCACAGATTTGTTTCGTTATGACTATCCAGTATAAGCACAATGACGGATTTGCAACAATAAATATAAAGGGGACTTACATATAGAAAATCCTGTTTACTTCAAAACTTAAGGAAACAATCAAAATAATGCAAATGGAGTTTAGAAAGTGTTGGCGTGATAGAGCTAATTTTCAAAACATAAACTGTAACTGTATCCTGTTTATTTGAAATAGTCCTCTGATATACTTTATTATATCTAACAGAGCTCATTATTTCTCTCAATATAAACAAGTTGTTTTAAAATAAATGAGCAGTGAACTGAATTTCATGAAGAAAATATTTCGTATAGTTCAAACATCTATTTTCAATAACTTGAGGATAAATTTAAGATCGGAAGATGCCTCATCCTTAACACTTTTAATAATTCTTTTTTTCACAATCCACACGAAGATAAAATTTGCGAAAAACTATGAACACAAAGATTTTAATCAATATCATATAACAATATTAGTCTCATTAAATACAACAGGAATGGTAACTTACTGTAATAGTATAAATAATGATATAGTCCTTATTACTAAAGTAGAAAACCCAAGTAATTGCCAGTAAAACACAATTCATGTTAGCAAATATTATTATATTATTGCAAAGGTCAGTTTAATAAATACATACAAGAATATAAGAATGAGTAAATAGTACTAATATTAATAAAGAGATTGATTGTAGAACAAGACATATATAAAGAGCGATATAAATAAAGAACAGAAAGAACGGGTTTTTATAAGGAGTAATGCTAACTCGCCTACGCTAACGTCTAGCTTGGGTTTTCACGGCTCCCATTGGGTTGACCGATGTCCATGGGTACTGGTCAGGCCGTTTTTGGACACCTCTATAACTCCACAACAGTAATTGGCATCAGGGGTGGGAAACGTGGTTAAAGTGAATCCATATGTCTGTCGCATACTAACAAAAGGGTACAAAGGGGCAATTGAGACAACGCCCCCATTTATTGAACGAGAGATCGTGACCTGACAAAATTATAACGAGAGGAGTTCCAATGCGACAACTGCTGGACTCCAAGTCCAGCACATTCCTAAACGATAAGACATCACGCTGTTAACTGGCAAATAGGAGACGATCTCCTAATCTGACGTCAAGGATAAAGGTCCCAAGTCAGACCAGCTCATTATGTTTGAACCGAGAATATAAGTGTTATTCTAAGTAATGAAAGTAAATCTTACCCTAATCAAACATAATATTAAATGCTATACAGCAATATAAAGAAATAATATGTTTATAATTATTTTGATAGCTTAACACTATTTATGTGAGGTATAGTTCAATGTTCATATTACAGGAAAGAAGCTATATGATTTGGGAAAGAACACCTACTAAGTTTGTTGCCTACTAACTGCCTGCATTCGAAAGGTATGTGTATGATGTTTTTGCCTTCACGATACATGTTGTAATTTAATTTCTAGCTGATTAAAATTCATCTTACTGTAGTTACTAAATGAATTATTAGTAAACAAATGCAGTGAAGTGTTAATCAACAAACGTGGGCAAATCCAGGAGCACCCTTCACTTGTCAAACATGTCAAGTTAAAGATAGCTTTAATAATCAGTGGTGATACAAAAAACTATTTGGAATGCAAAACAAGTGAAACTTAATATGGACATGGAGCTTTACGTGAAAGATATTCTTAATTTTTTATTTATCTATTTCTTAGAACATACCATACACTAGGAAACTACAACTACGCGCAACACACACTAACATACATACATATAAGCATTTATGTATATAATATTATTTTACATTACATTAAAAAAAAACATCTGCTTATGTACTAAAAATAAACTTTAATTTTTAATTTGCATAAAATATGTATTCTATTAAATCAATGAATAATATATTACCGACTATAATATTAGAACATAAAATATAATATGTTTTTCACAGAAACTTCATCAGAAGACGTTAATTGTATTAGAAGTCGACATTTTGAGTTTGAATATAACATTGAATGATTTTATATATATTTATCTGAAACGTTTTTAGATTTCTTTCGGGAGGAAACATACTCTCCTAATGTTATAATGTGTCATTGACATAGTGCTACTTCTTATAACCATGATACTTATGCAGACAAAATGTCTACCGGTCTAGATTTGTGTCTGCTCACTTCCTATACAAACTGTACATCCACTGACTGACTCATCACGGAATCTTGAAAACCTCAGACCAATATGGAGATTTGTACTCATGAACTACGTGACTAATGGTATACACGTAAGTTGGGGGCTGTTATGCCGTTGAGAAGAATGGGTATTCTGAGTGTCAGGCAGTATTTTATACTACTCATTAAGTTTAAATACTAAAAAAATATATCATTTTCATTCTTTTTTTTAGGCCTACTTATACTTTCTTTATACGAATCTGTTTAATGAACAGTCAATAATTCAATCCAACATAATAAATTTGAACGTTTAACAAATGTATTTGATGAATTTTTTAAGATTTGAGCTAATTTATTTGTACGAGTATAATATTTATTAACTCAATTCCTAACTTATGTGTGAAATGTAAGCCTGTATTTTACACTTTAATGAAAGAGTGTTGTTTACAAGACAGCCTCGTTCAATGCTGATCGCTTCCTCAGAACTCAGAACTTTCTATTACTCTAAAATTTATACCTTTCTATGAAATCTTCAAACTATTGTGAATAGGTGCCTTTAATAATGGATTTAAATTTGTTACCGGAGACCATCAAAACTTATCGATTCTTAAATTTCTTATAAATCTGTTATTGCAATAACTCTGATGTCCGAGTTATTATTAATACTCGTATTAATTTCATGAAATGGGTATACAATTAATATGAAGGCACCATACTTTCCTGTATTCAAAATTGAATGTTCTATTTGTATTTTAAATAGCCCGTTTGAATTTAAAAATTCAAAACAAAATTTCCTCATGGTCATTAAACAATTATGAAATCTCAGTAATCATTTTGAATTTTATTTACCTGCTCTTTTTGACTTCTTGAATTAATTTACGTATTCCCACAAAGTTCTCAAAACGGTGTAAACACAAGCTTATTACACTAATAAGAAGCAACTTGACTGAAATTATTAGGGGGTAATTTAGGAAATATGAAGGAGGTGGTGTGTAGTTCATAAACAGGAAACAGAAGAGAGATGGTTACGAGTGGCATGTGTAAGAATATTGTGCATACGTCTGCATCAGCCGTTCTATCCGCTAGATTTGCCGTCCAAATATAAAGCTTCTAGAATATATTTATTACCATACATATAGTGTATAGATTTACAACCTAATATAGGCATTTTGCATTGTGAACCAATCTTACTAAGATTTTATTATAATGCTAAAGCTCATGGTAACGTACGAATCTGAGGAGATATGATAGTAATATCCAGTTGTAACTAGTTAGAGAAGTGCAATACGTCTCAGGCATTGTCTGTTATTGCTTACACGCGCTGTCTCACAGTCTTAGGTCTTGATTTCATATGGTCCATCAACATTTATTATTTGAAAATGTTTTAACCCCAACTTTTCTACCTTTTACTCACTTAAAATACGTAAACCGCAATAACATCGGTAGAACAAAGTCAAGTTCTGCCAATGCAGCAAGCGGCATTAAAGGTAAGGTGTTCAAGGAAACAATATGGTTCCCGCCACGTGCACGAGAACATTGCAGCTTTGTTTAACCTGTCGATATTGAAACTGGAAGTGGTGGGTCACTGGTATAGAGCTGCCATAAAATTTGACCACGTTTAAAACATAGTCTGGCTCTTTTTGTTAATTATTATAACTATATAAGAGGCTTAAGCTATTTTTGTAAATTAATTGTTTTGTTCATCAAGTTAAATATAATATATATATATATATATATATATATATATATATATATATATATATATAATAAACATAAATATGTATATTTCATACATCCGAATTTCTATAACAGTTGATAAATATTTACCTAAAAATAAATTTTATATCTTAGGCCATTGCAGAAAACCTTCAAAATATTGGGATGCTCATTATAAAAAATGCCAGGATCAATTATAGTATGTCCAAATATGTAATTGTTATAAAAATAAATGTAATATGGAGCACGTCTAATATGATATCAGATTTTTCATAAACATTTCCTCAAGACCTAGTTAACATAGTTTTAATAAAAAAATAGCTGTATATAAAATGTAATAGTATTTTCTAATTAATCTCACAAGTTCATAGCATTAATCGCAGTAAATTTTAGTGTTAGTCTGAACATTTTAGAAGTCTGACTTATGTTAAAACGTAGTTTTAAACTTCCAAAAGTACTGTAAGAGCTCAATATTTTGAAAAGTAAATTTATTAATGTTGACATAAGACGTCACAGAAATCCAGTCTCAAATTTACTCCCAATCTTTCGTTTGAAGAAATTATATGATCCGCATATTCGAAGATAAATAAACAGAAATAAAAGTTAAAATACAGAAAACCGGAAATTTAAGGCATATCCATAGTATTGTAAGGAACTCGCAGCATAGTAAGAATTAGCATAATTTCACACATACTAACTTATGAAGTTCCAACACTTAAGTTAATCTGTTCTCAAAGTTACACAGTGTATAAATCTTTGGCTGTTGGTGAACCACGCAACTCCATAAATCACTGAGTCAGTTAAAAATGTACAGAGTTTGCGTTCCCAAGACGGCATGGATGAACGCTCATTGCTTCCCAGAATACATGTCAATATATTGTTTTTAAAATATAATTATACTTTAATATATATGTGCCTTGTCTTTTTATCTGAGAATTAAAAATTTAATTTTATTTAGATAATGTTTTCTTCATTTTTGATAAATATTTTATAGTTCTAGTATTTTTTATTCTTTGCATAACGACAAACCCGCGTTGAATGCAGGGTACATTCTGATGTATTTGGATGTTAATATATGGCATTTAAAGAACTTTATGATACCATTTGTAAACAATTTTTAATACCGATTACGAAATTTAATTTTTTTTATGATCAATTCGAATTATGTCACAACATTACACGCTATTTAATATAAGATAATTAAAATATAAAATTTGTTTTACAGAGTTGATTATAATGAAGATGCCTTTACATTTATATAAATATGTCAAGAATTTTGGTATATTATGGACACTTGACCAATAAAACCAGAATATAATGTAATACATTTACATTTTTTAGAACGTTACAATAACTGAAAGCAAGTAAATCAAATTAAATATGAAAATATTAAAGTAAATTTTAAAGCCTATTACAAATTATAAGCGCATTATAATCGTAATAGTCTATTGTTTATTTCTTTGTTTATTCATATTTTTGATAACCTAATATTATAACTATTTTTAGATAAGCTATTACTAATAAAATGCTGTAAATTTTGCATTAAACGTCAAATTCTTTGTATAGTAATCGTGATGTCAATATATGTTTTTATTGTATTAAAATACAGAAGTCCGATTAACCTAACTAAATAAGTCCGTGACTTTAGATATGGAAAGCCCTGAATTACACGGAGATTTTAATAAAATATCTTAATACACAAAACACTGGATCTTTTAATATAACATTTTTATTTACTAAACAACTGCTCGAATACTGCCCCATGGATAGAAATCAATATACTAGTGTTTAAATTATTTGTGATTGAGGTTTGCTTTAACGTATTTATAATTGCCTTTAGAAGCAATATTGCATTAATAATTATATCGTTGTTTTATCGTTGACTATGTTCTCGTCGTGTGATGCGATGTACAGCAAACACTACCCAGGTGTCTACTTACTACCGAGTTGCAACCAATAAGTCCGTTCAAACGCCTGACATTACTGTTCAAACTAACAGCGGGCTAGAGAGCGAAGCAAACCGAACCCCTGTACTCGGCACCCCATACAGATATGCTTGAACACATAAATTTATTACCACTGAAGTGAAAGATATAACATCACACTAAAATAGGAAATATTGCTGTAGAAGAGTTTGTTTTAGGTTGACAATGGAATTTTATATGACGTGTCTTGTGTCTCGTATCATCACTTTCCTGTGAGCTGTTATTATTTATCAACCTTGACATTTTGCTTTTTTTTTAGTCTATAAAATGTACTATATTAAAGAACATATTATTTTAAAATTTTATATTGGGTAATAATCAGAATATACTTTTCAGTGAAGATGTCTGCAGAACAATATGGATTTCACTGAAAATGTAATGTATGTCAAATGAATTATAATGAAGTATTTAAGACCTATTCAACATAAAAATCATCACTCAAACTTTTGACCTTCATCTTCCATACCTAGATCAATTATTTATTTGTATTCTTGTTACGTACTGATCCGATTTACTGTTTTTATGTATGCAGCATAACGTTAAGATGTCATATATAAAGGACATTAATATTCTTAAGAAAGAAATGTTAAGTATGCCCCCTGCTCTGAGAGAGAGGCTTTGCTGAAAGCTCGAGTAACTGAGTAGCTGTCATCTGCAGGGCTGACGCGTTTATTTTGGTGTACGCAGAAAATAATAACTCAATGTATTATTACATTTAGAGAAATTAACATTTAAATAATGGCTTATTGCCATAAAGAATCGTATGTGATCTTCCAATTTTAATTTACAGCTTTCTTTAATCATACACATATTAATATATGTATATAAGAATAAGAATAAGAAGAATAAGAATATTTTTATTCATAAAAGTGTTCCGTACATATTTTTAAACAAGTACAAGAATTGTATACTAATAACTTAAGAAATCAATTTAACAATATGTAGTACTTAGCACACATTTAAATATACCACTTGCATGGTGACTCTTACATCAAAATAAACTAAAAGTAAAAAAAGGAAACACTTCAGTTATATGATTATACTAACAAATATTTTAATGAAACATACTTTTATGAATATATAGGGCCTCTAAAGGCAAAGCCTGTGCAGAGGTTCCTTCATGCTAAATTAAATTCATGATAGCTCAGATAGAATGTTGACAATTAATTTTGATTAGAAAAACTCCTGTTTATCAAATATCTATGTTAATTCTAAATGTATACTTATGTGCAACTTTGATCCGAATAAAACTTTTTAACTTATGGTATGCAGAAGACAATTTATATTTTGTTTACTTAATAACCATAATTTCAATAGTTTTGAAAAAATATGTATATTTTTTGAATTACTTATATCTGTTGGTATTGTATTAAACATTTTAGGTCCTAAAAAACAATAGCTTTTTCTAAAAATAGTTAAATTAGGTTTTGGAACTGCTATTTTGTCTTTGTGCCTTAATTTATTTTTGTATATATTAATTAATACAGGCAAATTACCACTAGTGACATAAAATATTTTTAAAACCTTATACACAAACAAATATGTAATTGGAAAAATGTTTAAACTTATAAATAATGGATGAGATGGCTCGTACCTACATTTTCTTTTAACTAATCGAATGAATTTCTTTTGTTGCATTAAAAGAGGCTTTAAATTGGTTTCATAGGTTCCACCCCAGCAAAATATTCCGTATTCTAATCTACTATTTACTAATGAAAAATATAACATTCTCATAACTTCCTCTGTACACATATTTTGTAGAAAATAAAAGGTTCTTAAAATACCATTAAGTTTTTTCTTTACCATGTCTATGTGTTTTTTCCAGTTTATTTCCCTATCCAGCAAGATTCCCAGGTATTTCAAATTGTCAGCCTGAGACACAATTGCACACTCAGGACACTCTTTGTTTGTTCACAAACAACTCACACAATTGTATAAAATTTGTTTGGTAAAATGTTGTGGATCTTTTTTCAGGCTAAAATTTAAGTACTTTGTTTTTTCGGGACTTAATAACATATTGTTCTTTGAGAACCACCATTGAAGGGCTTTTAAATCTATACTCATTGCTTCTTCTATATCATTCCAGTCATCCTTTATGTAAGTTAATGCTGTGTCGTCAGCAAATGATGTTATTCTACCATATAAATTTGAATTACAGAGATCATTAATATATACTATAAACAATATTGCACCTAATACTGACCCTTGGGGTACTCCACTTTTTATTATACCAAAGTCACTGAAAGTATTGCTAATTTTTACACATTGTCTCCTATTATTTAAGTAACTTGAAAACCAGGAAAGAACGTTTCCTCTGATACCGCAACAGTATAATTTATTTAAAAGAATGTCATGATCTACAGTATCGAAAGCTTTCTTTATGTCCAAAAATAATCCACTAACTTTGCGTCCTGAATTTATCGCTTCAAGTACGTCATCCATAAAGTTTTTTAACGCAGTTTCAGTACTCAAGCCCTCTCTGAAACCGAACTGATTTTTACTAAAGAAATGGGTTTGCTCAAGAAATTTAACTAATCTTTTTTTCATAATTTTTTCAAAAATCTTTGCAAAAGTTGAGAGTAAAGATATCGGTCTGAAAATTGTTGCAGTCATTATTCGGTCCACTCTTATGCAAAGGAATTACCACAGCGGTTTTTAAAATATCCGGAAATATGCCCTTTTCAAAACTTAAATTAATTAAGTACAGTAAGACATTCACTATTTTTGGATACATCAATTTAATTAGAGATGAGCTAATGTTATCAATTCCAGGCGAGGTGTTATTTTTCAAATCTCTTATAACAGATACTAAATCATCTACCACTACTGGAGCTAAAAACATGGAATTGCTTGAATTATATAACTTAAAAAATCTCTTATAACAACATAAGTCAAAGTTATCAGGTTTTAATTTTTTTATGTCTAGCTTATCTACAATAGACAAAAAAAATGAATTAAACTCATTACAAATTTGTTTAATATCGCAGATTTCGTTACCATTAATATTCAAAGACTGTATGGGAGGTCGTTTTGACGTTTGTCCTGTTATTTCATTTATAACCTTCCACGTAGTCCTCGAATCTCCGTTACATTTATGAAAAGTATTCTCGTAATAAGAATTTTTTAAATTTCTGATTTTGTAGTTTATTCCTATAATTTTTATAACGCAATTTTAATTTTCCATTGTTTGGGTGATGCTTAACGAGTTTATAGAGTTTATTTTTTATTTTTATTTTTTTGCAAATACAATCACTCATCCAAGGTTTAATTTTAAAAAACGCCGCTTGTTTTGGTTGATTGTTCAAATTTACTTTCAGAAATTATTTTTTGGATGGTATTATGAAAAGTATCAAACGCAGTTGACGGGTTTTTATCGTCGTAGACTTCTACCCATTTAACCTGTTCAAGTCGCGCAAGAAGCCCGTCGTAATCTACGCGATAGGAGGGAGGGGAGGGGCCGGCAGAATCAGCTGATGTCTGTCCCTCCACCCCTCCCCCGCCACCGACCACCCGCACACCTGTGATCTGTAATATTCGCGTCTATTACCTTTACATCGACTTGAGTCTTGACTTTGTTTGCTAATCTAGCAAACACGTGATCGATGCATGAAACTGATTCTGTCGTTACTCTAGTTGGTTCTTTCAATAAACAATCGAATCCGTTTGAGTAAAGAAACGCATTGTAATTGTCAATTATCATACTATTTTCAAATAAATTTAAATTAGCGTCCCCGATGAAAAGAGCGTTCTTTTTTGTTTTAAAGTTATTATTACGAAGAAAATACTCATTAATCTCAACTAGGAAATCGTCCTTGCTGAAGCTATGCAGCCTGTAAATTGCAAACAAACAAAACCTATGTGAATTAAACTTAAATTCTAATATCATTAGATCTGCTGTTTTAAAGTTTATCGGTTCACATATAAAAATTTCAACATCCAACTTTACAAAAATTGCTATACCTCCTGCCCTCTGATTTTCATTTGCATTTGAAAAACTTTTATAATTGGGAATTTTAAAAAACTGTAACTCTTCATTATCTATCCATATTTCTGTCAGTACAATTATTTCAGGAAACAAATGTCTACTACTTAATTCAGCAATGAATAAATCGAAGTTACTTCTCATACTACGAATGCAATATTGTAAAATCCGACCATTGTTTAACGTTACACTGATTAGTCGTATCCATTATTTTACATTTTGAAATTTATTAAACGGCTCTAGTAAAAAAATTTTAATTGAAACAGTTCTACTACTAAGTTGACTACCTTGAAAATAATTAAATCTAGCAGAATATTATTTACTTATTAAAAGAAATAAATAAATAACGTATTGTAAAAACCAAATATTTCTATTGTTTAAAACTATTTTTAACTTTAAAGAGAAATTAAAATTTAACTTATGTTTCCAGTAACAACAGTAATAAACAAAAACAAACCAAAATACGTAGCATATCTTATACGATGAAAGTATTACTGAAAGTGAAGTATATATATATTTACAGTTTAGTTTAGTCCAAGTCCTCCTCTCGTGTGATAACTCTGACTGGCGCCTTTTTCTTCTTTCCTCAGGAAGATCTTGCCGTTTCTCACCCAGAGGAACTTGAAGTTTTTCTCGCGCTGATACTTCCTCGCCAGAGCGTACAGCGCCCGTCTCGCCGGTGATAGAGACTCGTTGACGTAGATGGGACGGTCATCAGTTGCACCGATGTGACGAGTTGAGAGGGTCCTCTTCACATGTCGCCTCTGTAGAAACTCCTCCTTGTCCAGTCGACGAACGAACTTCACAATAATCCCCGGCGGATTGTTTCCACTCTGCTTGGCACCAAGTCTATGGCACGCGTCCACCATAGTGTCAGATACGGTTAAGTCCAGTGCCTTGCCGACGTCCTTCACGATGGTCAACACATCTTCATTGGAAGTTACAGGGATTCCTTGAATCTCCACACAGTTACTGCGAGAGTACTGCTCTATGTTCTCCAGACGATCTTCCAGAGCTCTCACCTTCTTCTTCAGCTCCTTGTTCTCCGATGTGATAGACTCAATCAGCTGATAAAGTTTCTCATTCTGCTCCTGTTGTGCTTTAAGTGCCTTGGTGTTCTCTATGAGCTGTGAGTCCATTGATTCACAGGCCCTATTAAAACTTTTCTCATATTTTGCTTGGCTATCTCTTATATCGGTAACCACTTTCATGATATCTTCGAGAGATAGTTTACCTTCATCTGCTGCAGACTCGAGTCTCATGCTTTTCCTCCTCGTGGATTGACAGTCCTTACACCTCCAAACTAGACCCTCTTCATTTAGGCAATCCACGTCAGCCTTGCTATATTTCAAACATGCCGCATGGAAATCTCGTTTACAGTCAAAACAGGTGAGTTTAGATTGATTAATTTTAATATTCTTGACGCATACACCACAGCTCGACATTTTTACAGAAAATAATTGTGTAAAACAAAAATCGCTGTGTAAAATAGCAATTAAACACTGTTGCACAACTTGTAGAAACGTGAACTATATCAACGACCACTCGAAACACAGTAGCAGGAGCACGCACTGATAACGATGTTTACTCTCCGAGCGCCGACTCATCAATGTGTATATAATGTATGTATGTATATAATATCATATACATATATCATATATGTATTAAATGTTACAATGTTATAATGTTATAATATATGTGAAGTAAACTACGATGCAAACACTTCATCGCATTTAATGTATTTTTTCCGAAATGCCCAACACGATGTTACCAAAAAACAGACGTTAGTTAGGGATGCATTATAGAGGAATTTTCCTACCGAGGACACTATGGAACACTTCAAGGCACTGTCACAGAAAGAGATACAAAGCACATGCAATATGTATCATGTCACTATCATGTTAGTGGAGTATTTCAAAAACAGACTACGCATTAGCTTTAAGATTATTTTTATACGTGTATTATGCAATGTAGTATACAACTATATCTAGAGTTATGTAAACCATGTCAAGCTCTTGAAGTAAAAACGTTAATATCAAACATATACTTAAGGATTACCAAAGGATGGAAAAATATATGTAAAAATTTTGCTGAATACCATTCGTAAACACATTCATGGTTAGTTTATAGGTCTCAGATATCGTTATTATAGTTTGTCTGTAATATTAAATACGTTTATGTTTAGTATATTTGGCTATATATTATAAATTAAAATTTTATTAAACAGGGAATATGGAGGTATAGCAACAATTTCTCAATCATCTATCATTTGTGATGCAATATAAATAAACTAATCTCGTACTTCCGCACTTTTATTTTAATCATTTTGTCGTTTTGTCATGATAAACGTTTTAAGGACCAAAACTTCCACAAAGTTTCACCACTTTAAGTGGATGATACATATTCACCATACATTTTAGATACAACTATTACTTAACCCTAACACTATGGAAGATTTCTCCTAACATGACTATGGTAGAAATAATGCTAGAACTTATGGAAGGTGAGGAAAATGGAAAGGCAATCGTGGGACTGACTTCTTATTATAACGGGATGTGAGTATCTTGAGTAAATTTCTTAATTATTAAACAGTAATATTTTATATTTGAATTGTTATGAGGCATTAAATCCTGTAACGTATTTTTATATTTTCTAGTATTTTTTAAATATTTGGTAATATTGTTTATATTTCATATAGTACAATTAACACTGACTTCTAAATATTAAGGTTATAAATATTTATATATTTTTCTAACAAGAGGTTATATGTTTTTATATAATTTTGTTAGTATAATTTGTATTAAAATTATTTCCGAAAAAAATATTTTTCATTGTTATTAAATTAGAAAATGAAACTATATATTTATAATAATTGAAATAAAAATTACAATTCTAGATTAACATCTTGCTAAATATCTATTAAACACAGCATATATTGATTTACTGTGTAAGATGTTATATTTAATTTATACTAGCCTAAACCCGCGGCTCCGCTAGCGTGGCAGTAGAGAGGGCTACATCAATCAAGCATCGAAAAGAAATACTAATTTTATTATACGTTTTTCCAATTAATTTATTGCTCTACTAATACATCGTAGCATATCATAAAATCTATTATAAAAATTTTTTGTTTATTTTAATGCGTTTTGGTAAACAACGTTATTAGTTGTATTATTTGGAGCATAAATATAAAGGTTCTTCGGGTTTCCGACTCTTGAGCAAGCGACGTATAATTGACCGTGCGAGAAACATGAGGGTTCCAGATGGATTCCTGCGACGTTAAGTGATTGTCCTTGTGCCTTATTAATCGTCATTGCGAACGCAAGTCGAACGGGGAACTGAAGTCTCTTAAATTCAAATGGAAAGTCGGATGGAATTAAGGGGATGCGAGGGATGAAGACATCTTCCCCGGCAGATGTTCCCGACAAAATCGTTGCTTCAATGATATTTGGATGTAAATTTTTGACGGCTAGTCGAGTGCCGTTGCACAATTTTGGTGGTCGTAAGTTTCTCAACATCATTATCGGTGATCCTACTTTAATGATGTTGAGAGTAATTGATGTGACGGCATTCCTGATGGTTCAAGTGAGTTTTAAAAAACTCCACAGGGTAGTCGCACGTGCGCTGTGACGGCTTTAAAGCACTTTTTTTTCTTGGCGGCATTATGTTATTTTTCAATAAAAATTCGTCAAAAAACTGCTCAAAGGAATTCTGTAAAAAAATGTTGAGAAAAACATTCTTCAAAGAATATTTACATGAGAAAACAAAAATACTTGCCTATTTTTTTAAACCTTTTACTGATGGAAAATAACACTGTTCTTGGAAATTGTAAAAAAGATATCAAATCACGTTTATCAAAAATTTGACATTTGTGACACGTTGTAAATGTCAAAAAATGTTTGTTTACATAGAAACGTCAAAAATATTTATGTTTACTTAGTTACTGTCAAAAATAACAACAATTTTTTGTCGCATTATATATGTTTACAAAGAACAGCTGATTAAAAATTTGAAAAGACTGTTTCACTTAATAACATATGTTTGCTGCAATGCATTTCTTACGGGTATTTCTGTAACCAGTGGGGCGGAATCCTGAATCGGGAAAGGGATAAAAAGTATCCTATAACCTTCTACAGATCAAGACGAACAAATTAAAAAAAAAAATTAGGCGAATCCGTCCAGCCGTTTGTGAGTGATGCTGTTACACACGAACAGTTTCATTTATATATATATATAGATTTTAAAGAGTAAATTATTGATTTTGACGTTTCTTCAGTAACATTTTTATTACATTCTGAACTTATGTGATCTATTTTCAAGTAAATGTAGGGTAAGCACAATTTAATTTAGTATAGTTTGTAAGTTTATAAATATAATAAACAGAAAGTCTAATCTTCTTTCAGGATTAAATTACACCACGACTGTGTTAGCTATAAAAGAATTTAGTTTTCATCCTTTAAGGATACACCAATAGGCCATCAAAAGAAGTAATCACTTTTACAAGGAGCGACAGCATCCTCTTAATAGCACGGCTGGATAGCCGCTGAAAGGAACGGCGAAAGTTAATGTCCGCGGTAATCCCACCCCTAGCGGCTACAGAGCGAAGATGCGTGATGCGTGACGTGACGTGGAACGAAAATTTTCCTCCCTTCCAAAACTAACATCCATAGCCCGCCAAAAGAAGTAGTTACTTAAAAAAATTTAAATGCCATCATTATGTGATTGGGAGAGAAGAGTTTGAAAAATGTCTGAGAAAGCACAAGCGGAATATAAGTAAGAAGTAAGTCGGACCGTGTCATCCAGGATCCACAAGAAGTGTATCACATCTTGGAGTACCAATGATCTTTAGAGATTTAAACGTAGGATTATGAAAAAACAGCCAGTTCAGTATAGGCACAAAATGTTCTCCTATCTCGTAATTTAAACAAATAAGATACAACACGTATGGATGAATATTGAACTTTACAAGAAAACTATGGTTAACAAAAAATGGATAAGAAGATAGATATTTACATAATAATAAAGGATTGTCTTCTTCTTAATTAAACACGGTAGTAGTACGTCACACCAGTTGTTACATCACATATCATATCACCCTGAGGTTATGAGGTTGTCCTGAATGATAATAGATAGGAGCTGTTCCATTAACTATTATTAATATTGTAGATGAAAGTGGTAGGTTCTCTAACATAATGAAAATTATATTTATCCATGGTGTAATTATTTAGCCTCAAATGATCAATTTAATGAACATTATTGTTTTGTCTTCAGCTCATATTATCAGTTATACACTAAGAAAATGTTGTTTCTCTTCATTTGTACAGTTGGTCTAGTAGAAACGTAGGTTCGTCTAGCCTAATACTCAGAATTATACGATGTGACAATATGGCATCACCGCACGTGGAAGGAAGTGGAGTGCAGTAAACGCCCATACAAAAAGGCTCGCAATGATACATATCTCATATTTTATATTTGATTTAAAGTTAACAAAAAAGTTATTGAATAGATAAAATGTTGTTAAAAACAGTGCAATATGTAGCCTTTGCAAATTTGGCGAATCGAAATTTAATAAATAAAGTATTATGGTAGAAAAATATATACACAAATTTTTAGAAACATTTAGATTTCTCAAATCAAAGGTAAATTAAAAATTTAATTTCTCAAGAAAAGTTCTGCGTATGTAGGATTTGGTACAACAAAATTGTTTACGATAAATGGTTACAATTGAGGTAACGTAGTTTAAAATTGATTTCTCCAGCCTTGTAACTGGATAGTCGGAGGCAATAATCGTGTTGTTGTGGAGGTAAATTAGGTTTTGAAAGGGGGCGGTATATAAGCTCCCACTTATCCTGGATTATCCTGCATTTTTCAGTGTTTGGTGTATTATTTTAGTTGTGTTTCTGTTCTCTCTTTATTTTGAAACCTTTCTGCAAGGGATATTGCATAGGTAGATATTGCATAATATAATTATGGTTTTTTATTGTCAATTTGTTCTTAGCTGATGTTAGGTCTCATTTACAGGGAAAATTGTATTATTTCGGTTAAAAACTGGATTGAGTATGGAACTGAAGCGTACAAAATTATTAATGGAAGAACGAAAGATAGTAAAATTTATAGCAAGTTTTGTTTTAGTAAAGTTTTCAACTGTAATTTTAATTACAGTTTCTTAAAAATAGAACTTTAATATTCAATAGTCAGAATAAATGCAATAAATTTAGATTTCAAGTTTATAGTAAATAATGTTTGAAGGAATATAACTTTCAGTTTTTACAGTGAGCTGTGCCAACTATAACAGGAAGTGATACACGTGGTACAAAAACGTTTTTCTCGAAATTTTAATTAATTTTCCATTAAAATAAAGAGGAGTATACATTTTATTTTTGAATTAAATTTGAAAAACTGTATTTTAACGTAAATTTACTAGAAAGTTTAATTTTAATTTTGAATTCAATTAATAACCAAGAACTAACTTGAATTCAATTAATTTTATTATAAAAAACCTTTCTTGAGAAAAACCTTTACAAGGAAAAGTGGTCCTGTAAGTATTCGGTGAATAAATCTAAATATATAGATTATTTTTTTGTTTTAATGAACTGATGTTGAAAACAATATTTAAATTAATTCAAGAAACTATTATCTATCTTCAACAATAACCTTAGTGAAATAATTTTCTTAGCTGGAAATAAAAATGAAAAGAAACAAAACAAAAACTATATAAAGAGAGTTTGTCGGTTTTAAGGATCTTTATATAAAATCCACGCTTTCGGGCCCAATAGAATAACTCTGTTTCATACTGTTGGATGTCTTTACTACAAGTAATATTGAAGAGGAAGCAGGGACTGAGATATGCATGAGTTTGTGCAATACTAGAGACTTCATAATAAAATTACACAAGAAAGCGAACATTTCCCTTTGTAATTGGGTTTAAATAAGATTTTTTATTTTACCTACGAAGATACAATTATTGCATATTGTGCAGTACTATTATGTTCTTGGTTTGAAGGTTATTATTGACGATGGAAGGATTGTGAAGGAAACAGGATTTTCCGGACATTTTCCATCGTTCAGTGAAACAATAACTGCAGATTGCAGATCTCGAAACGTAGTGTTACTGATTTATTGTTTCACTGAACGATGGCAAATGTCCGGAAAAATCCTATTTCCTTCACTATTATGTTATTATTGTTATAACTATGCTAATTAAAACCTGATTATCCTTATTCCTCAAAATACTTATCCTTATCTTATCTACATATCCTAGAGAGTATTCAGAAGTGTAATTGAGATGTTCACTTTTATAACCAATCATATTATAGTGAGAAAATACATATATATGAATAATTATGTAGCATAAAATTATCATCCTACATGCACAATTATATTACATACATCCCTGCAATTTTATGTATGTATGTATATATATACATATATCATTTCAATAAACATTGAATTGCAAAAAGGACATGCTCCGCTGGGATTCGAGCTTGGTTCTTTCACTTGCCGGGTTAATGTGCTACCATTACACATTCCATTTACTATCCAAACAGCAGCTACGCTCGACGTTGCTTGATCCAGTTATCTGCGACAACCGTTGTACCCGCTAAATACCTGTATCTGTATATATACCTAAATGTCACTGTATCTTTTTATAGATTTACCTATTATGCTAGCTTAAAAACATTTAGTCATACAGATTGCACACTAATATAGTATTGGAAATTGGAAATCACACACGGCTAAAATAAAAATTCAGATCAGTAACAAAGCTATCAAAACTTAAATAGGAGGACCAAACTAAAATGTAAAATGTTTCATACTGTTATATTGCACGATTAGTGGCATGTAGACATTGTGCACTGAACTATAATTTTGACATTTATATAAATGTATTGTGACACGTCATTAGTTAAATGGTCACAAGTCATTTTAATAATTAAAAGAACTTTTAAGACAGAAAGTCCAAATAGTCTACGTAATAATGCTTGTTTAAAATTAAAGGTTTTGTTTGTAACGGCTACCATAATTGCCATAAAAAGTGACCCGGATATGAATTTCACCAGAAGAAGTAATTCTGGTTTCATTATCTTATGTTCATATTAAATTTAATATTTGATAATCATAAACATGTAACGAATGTATGTGTGTGTGTACCAATACCAGTCAATAAATTGAGAAATCAACAATCTGTGTAAGTACTGTACATACAGTATGCAGTGACCATATGAGTATTAAAGTTCATTTTTGAATAAAAAAAAAACTAATTCAAAATAGAATTATAACTACAGATTTTGCGTGACAATTAGCTTCAAAACAAGCTGTAAAACCGGTATTTACAGTTTATATATTTGTTTTAGCATAAAAAAGAATGTTCATACTTAGCATAGCAACATGCCTGAAGCCATAATAGTAGAAGTGGTTTTAAAGAAATACGGACATGTGAATATGGAATACTTAGATATGTGCATGTAAAACTGAACAGAACAGGGAACTCTGTTCAATCAAATGAAGTTAAAGACACAATCTTGAATTCGAGCAATTGCGAGAAGGTACATGAACTTTCTTAAAATATGAAACTCTGATCTGATCATCCTCTGTTTCTACTCAAGTAATAATCCTGGAATGTTGTAATAAAAGAGTTTTAAATTCCTTGTTCTCAGATTCTGTCAATGTAAAATGTTCCTGAATATTTTCCAGAAGTAAATATAATATTTTTACAACCTTTATTTTAATTGAACTACTTATGGATGACAGTGTACGAGGAGTACACCTGGTTACAAGTCAATAGCAATATCAATTGTTTTACGTGTTATGTACAATTTACGATTAATAGCTATCACTTTAAGATATTCAGTCCGGCACTCTTTTTCTTTCATTCCAGAACTCACAGAATAGAAACTGGTACAAGATTTGGGTTTATTCCTTGTGTGGTACATGTTTAAAAGATGTAGGATGGGTAGTTTTATGAACATTAAATATACCACTGTTCCGAGTTAGCGAAAAAGACAGGAGGCCTCGGAAGCGTGCCCCTCCCAAACTCGGAGCAAATCATAAAAAAAACAATCACATGCCACTAGTGGGAAGAGACAAAAACGAGACAAGATTTCGAGTACAAGAAATATAATTAATAGGTGGCAAACATTTCCATGCAAAATACAATTATGCAGCACCACGGTGCACCGCGTAACTTAAAAACTAAATAACAACAATAAATATAATTCCAATAATGACAATAACATAATAAATAAATAATATAATAATAACACAATAAATAGAAATTTGGTCTATAAATAACATATATCAGGTACGGCATGTAGGAAAAATTATCTTTAACAGGTAAGTGTTATGAACTGAGGGGAGGGAAAAGGTTGTAGAATTTCTAGGCCCACTATTTTAAAAAAGTAATTTGGTTTCAGGTTTGTAGCCAAAAAAATAAAAAAAATATTTAAAGCCGATTTTCGAAGGAGGCGGGGGCTTAGTTGCCTCCACGAATCCGAATTAAAGATGAAATCCTCCCCTTCAGTTCATGTAACTAAACTAAATACACACTACTCTTAACACTGGCCCTCCTCCAGATCTAATATCTGGCAGCGCTCGCTGCACCCCAATCCTCGCAAGTTCAGTATTAGAAAAGTAAAAAAACATTTTGGATCCAACCTTGTTCCAGATGAAATGAATATGAGCACATGCACTCCGGTTGGATGCCGGTACAGGAGCACTGGCAGGGCGCGGGGCATTCAGTTTTGGTTTCAGTGGTTTCATTGGGCAGACTCGCCGCACCAGTCCCGCTGACGACACTCACGGGGACCCTATAGAATCCCAACATAACCAGTAGAAATTTAGAACAACTTTACTACAACCCGAGAAATAATAAAAACTTAATTATGTTTGCCACAAAGTATAATAAAATATTTAAATTTAACAATTAAGAAAAAAATAACAATCTGTAACTAACAGTACCTTTTAAGTATCAGAAGACTATTTCCCAAAAATACCTCAAGACACCAAGTATTAAAAGATACACTACTTGGTGACAATATTAAATATTACAAACAAAACAAATTTTCAAATATATAAACATTTACTTATAGGCTAGAACAGCCATACTAAATGATTAAGCGTGATAACAATTACTTGTAACTATAATTCGCTGGATTTTAATCATTCTATTATAATATTATAATAATTTACATTTTGCTATTAAATATTAATTGTAAGGTAGGCATAATAATAATTATATAATTTACAAATAATAACAATACATTATTTCCCAAATAACAATAATTAAATTCTAATCAGTTCACGCTACTATAAAGGCAATAATTAAATAATAAAATTGAAATCATGGATGTTGCCACCCAAATTTGCACGCAACACAAAACACGAGGTAACAAAAATTTGCAAAGTCTGTACCGTCTCGCTTACACTAAAAAAATCAAAGTGTGTACACGGAATAAATAATTTCCGTTCGCCGAACGGATCAGTTAGAAAGCACAGCGCAAATATAAAAACTTAACTAGCATAGTAAATAAATTAACAAATTTAGAACGTACGAAGACAGGAACGAACACTTAGCGACACGAACACGTACACGAGGAACACAAGTTACAAAATAATATATATATAAACTACTTATAACTAATCTACGATAATATATGAATGGGTGGGAGAGAAAAACCGCCAACTAATAAAGTTAAGAGAGTGCAAAAGAACATTTACCTGCCGAAAGTCGGAGAATTAGCCAGCCATGGAGAAACGTGAAGAACAGAGAACAGCCAGAACACAGTAAGCTTCTCCAAACGTGTCTCCGAACAGTCTGACCGCTCCGAACAGTAGCCGGTGCCGGAGAACAGCTGGTCAGTAGTCTAGTCAAGGTCAACCAGCTGACCTCAACCAATCAGTCCAACCAGGCAGAAAATCAATACTTGACGGAGTGACTCCCCCACCGACTGACAAGAGTGGCCGAGGTGGGAAAATAAAAGACAAAAAAATAAATTGTCCAAACTGAGCCCCGGCTCAACCTCCCCCACTAAAAAGGGTGCAACCCCAAACAAAACCTCTCCCCCACTGAAAGAAGAACCAACAAGCTCTGGCACAGGATACGGGAAGTCGAGAACCCTAACAGGAAACGAAGTCCTGAGCAGGAGGCAGACAAAACACGATCCTCCTGAAATTTTGAGAGGCGCCTCTCTTGGAGAAAGAAGAAAAGAGAAAGAGAGTAAAACGACACCACAGGGAAAACCAGGGGTGATCAGTCCCCGGACACCCCCGCAGCCGCACCAGTATCCAGAGCATGACCAGAGGTATCACCACGGAAGGCCTTCAGATGAGAAACGTGGGCCTTCCGCCACAACCTCCCCGATACGGGATCAACCAACTCAGCAGTAACTGGGGAGAGAGAAAACGAAGAATCCGGTGAGGACCTGTCCACCGATAGCAAAGTTTGGCTGCCCGTTTATCAACGGCCGAACTGACCGGATGGGCCTTACAAAAGACAAGATCCCCCACCTGGAAGGGGTTAGCAATACGTCCCTTATTGAATTTTCTCCTCACCCTTTCCCTAGACTGTAGGAGCTTAACCCTGACTGCCTCCCAAGTGTCACTCACATTGGGAGTACCAGGTACTGGTAGAAGACTATCCAGACTCCAGAGATTAGACAAGGGATCAGAAGGAGGACGACTAAACATGACCTGAAAAGGCGTGGAATCATGACTCTCGTGAAGAGCAGAATTGAAGGCTAACTGAAGCCAGCTCAGGTTTTCATCCCAGGTAGTTTTGTTTCTCAGCGTGATAAGCGATGAGGGCGGCTCTGAGATTGCGGTTGAACCGCTCAGCATGAGAAGGCTGGGGGTAGTAAGGAGATGTCGTAACATGTTTGATTCCATGCCCAAAACAGAAGCGATGAAACTCCCTCGACACGAATTGTGTGCCGTTGTCTGAGACGAAGGTGGCGGGCACTCCAAAATTCTGTAGAAGGCGGGACTTGAGTGCCTTGACGGTGAGCGACGCCGTGGCACTCCTAAGAGGAATCAACCAGCAAAACTTAGAGAAAGCATCCACAGCGACAAGCAGGGAGGTGTTCCCTGACTTGCTACGGGGAAAGGGCCCCACATAGTCAATGAACACCTTTTCAAGAGGCCGCTCCGCCACCTCGGAGGAAAGAAGTCCTAATTTGGTATTTTGTGCTGGTTTACTGACCGAGCAAAGATGACAAGCTCGTACTCTACCAGCAATGTCTCTGTCCATACTCTTCCAGATAAACTTATCTCTGATTTTAGCGATGGTCTTGTGGATCCCTAAATGACCGCCCACGGGAGAAACATGAAAATAGGAAAAGACCATCGGTATGAGGGCACTCGGCAGAACAATCTTGGGACCACCTCCGCGTCGGGCACGACAGCAGAGGACACCCCTGGACAAGAAGTAAGGAGAGTGGGCTTCTCCCTCCTGGAGCTCACCAATGATGTTTGACAACTCGGGGTCTTGAAGTTGGTGAGAGCCAAAACTCTCAAAGGCAGCAGGGAAATCCAACATCACAGTCCCACACAACGGTGCTTGAGAATCAACAGGATCGCTGGGTAGATGATACATTCTAGAAAGAGCATCGGCGACGACGTTTTGGGTGCCGCGAATGTGCTGCACCCTGAATTTAAAGGCCGCAATTTTGACAACCCAGCGACCAATCTTCCCGAGTTGTCGAGGATGGGCCAATAGCCAGGAAAGAGCCTGATTGTCAGTTTCCAGCAGAAATTCGGAATGCTCTAGGAACCTCCGAAACTTATCCATGCCGAAAAACGACCGCCAGACACTCCAGCTCATAAATAGAAGATTTCTTTTCCTGAAGGGTCAAAGTCCTAGATGCAAAAGCTATAGGTTGCCGAGCACCGTCGAATTCTTGAGAAAGCACAGCTCCTACAGCACAGGATGAGGAGTCAGTCTGCAAGATGAAGGGCCTACTAAAGTCCGGTATTCGCAGCACAGGAGGTTGGATAATTGCCTCCTTAAGCAGTTGAAAAGCACGTTCTTGATCTTCACCCCAAACGAACTTTGCGTCTTTCCTTCTTAAGGCGTTCAGAGGGGCGGCCACCTCGGCAAAGTCAGGAATAAACCTACGGTAGAAATTAACCATGCCTATGAATCTGGCAACACCCTTGGCATCCTTCGGAGGAGGGAAATCCCGAATGCCTTGGGTCCTGGCAGGGTCTATAGATACACCCCTAGACGACACGAGGTGACCGAGAAACGATATTTCAGACTTGGCGTAAGACACCTTCTCCGGATTGACTGTAAGGCCAGCCCTACCCAACCTAACCAAGACCTCCTCAAGATGTTTAACGTGTTCCGTGAAAGACTCACTGTAGACCAGAAGGTCATCAAGATAATTAAAGACATACTTGAACTTCACATCGTGGAAGATGGAGTCAAGCAACCTAGTTAACGTTTGGGCCCCCACAGCTAGCCCCATAGGTACAGATCGGTACTGATACAAATTCCACGGAACACAGAAGGCCGTTAGAGGACGTGATTCCTTCTTCAACGGAATCTGATGATAGGCTTGGTTCAAATCAAATATAGTGAAAAATTTGGCCTTACCGAACCAATCAAAAGCAGAATGGAGATCGGGGAGAGGCACTGAATCTATTTCAATTTTGGCATTAAGTTTTTCTTAGGTCAACCACCATACGATTTTTTCCATTAGGCTTTGGAACCAAGAACGCTGGACTGGCATACGATGAGTTAGAGGGCTCAATAACTCCTTGATCCAAGAGATCCTTGATGATACCACGCATAACCTCCATCTTTGGAGGAGCCAACTTGTATGGGTGGGAGCGTACTGGCTGAGTGTCAGTCAGACGAATTTCATATTCAATAAGATGGGTAGAACCGAGCTTGGGTGTGAGGACATCCGGAAATCTTGAGCAAAGCTCACGGAGAACCCCAGCTTGCTCCTCATCCAAGTGACCGAACGGGTCCCCAGGGGCAGAACCTTCTTCACACTCCACCTCACCAACCTGCGGCGTCGATTTGCATTTATCAGAAAAGGGGACTGACACTCGCCGATTGAATTTGAAATAAGACTGGCCCGCCTGAAGATCCAGCACCAAACCAGTCTTTTGAATAAAATCCGCCCCCAAAATACAATCCATACTCAGGTCCTGGGCCACAAGGAAGCTCCACACCCATGAAAAACATTCAACCTTAAACTTGATTGAAGCCTTCCTCGAAATTGGAAGAGGGGAATTAGAAGCAGTCCAGCAAGTTAAAGAAGACTCCTCGGTGTGCTTCACCAAACCTAACCTTGAAATGGCTTCAAAAAGACGGGAAGAGATGAGGCTACAGGCTGACCCGGAATCAACTAGGGCCTTATGCACTGAGTCTCCCACTAAGATATTGATATAAGGGCACACCGAAGATGCTGTCCTAAGCCGCAGGTTTCCCTTTTCTGCTAGGCTCATAGTGTCCAAACTATTAATCAAATTTTTCGCACAGGTACTATTTTTTTGAAATTTTTTCTTAGACCTCGGGGGAACTTCAGAGAAAACCCCCCTTTGATCTAGTTTTTTGGACCAGTGCGATATCTCCTAGGACACTCCCGACGAGTATGACCTCGTTCACCACAGGCATAGCAGATGGGTGGATGAAGCCCACCAGAGTGATGTGGCCCATCCACGGGATTCTGTACGGCCGTGACAGCCCTGGAGGGCTGGATGGAAACGATGATTGTTCCTCTCCGCCCTCTGCCGGTCAGCAAACTGCACGCTGCGCGAAGCAATGCACAGGCGGTCCAGTTCAGAAAAGGTGGAAGGGCGACCAGCAAAAACTAGACGGGACCTCTCTTCAGGATTGTGACCCTCAAGAATGGTGGTGACCACAGTACTTTCGGGGATATTGAGCCTTAACACCCTATCAGTGTCCCTCACCTCGGCCACAAACTTAGCCAAACTCTCTCCGTTGCCCTGAGGCCTAAAGAATTTCTCCACACGGAGACGTTCCCTCAACTGACCAGGAACAAAGAAATCCAATGCCTCCCTATGAAAATCATCCAGGGTACCACCCCTCTGGAGAACTCGAACCAGACAGTCACCCAAAGGTGGCCTACAAAACGGAGAGATGACATGCAGGAAGCTCGCTCCCTGAAGACCAGGCAAGTCATGCAGTCGCAGGATCTCAGAAAGAAACCGCAGCAAGGCTTCAGTATCTAGACCATCCACCGTTGGTAGTCGCTGCAGCAACGGGGTAAGTGGGTTCGGAAGCTTGTGATACTGAACAAAGGATCCCGTCACCACAGTCCCCAGTCCTCCAGATCCAGCAGGCATTTGGGTCACAGGCCCCCGGGCCCCGTCCACACCAGACACCCCCGACGCCACGCCCACATCAAAATCAGCAACAACTGACCCAGGGATCCGGCATTCACCCTTAACAGCCGCAGCAGAGTCAATCGCAGACAAAGTTTTTTCAGGAGCCTTTGCCCCCTCGTCCCTTTCGAGTACAGTCAGCAGGCCGTCAACCAAGGTGACGCGTTCCTCCAACCACTCCTTATCACCAGAACTGGTAAGCTTGGCTCTAAGTAGAGGTCAGCCTCATATGTAGATGGGTAAGCCGGGACAAATACCTAGCCCTCTCTCGGCCAGTAGGCGGCGACTCCAACCAGTCCTCCTGACTATTCTCAAACGTCTCCAACTTAGCCTCCAAAATAAGCCTCTGCTTCTGGAACGTCAAATCTCTAGGCCAGGTCGTGTCCAGTTCCATATTATCACGCAGTTGCTTCCGCATGGACTCGCAGTCGGAACCCGGAGTAAGCCCACGAGCCAACAACTCAAAATGGAGATCCTCCTTCAACAAGTATTCAGGCACCAGAGAGCCAGGCATGATAAATAAATAAATGACACAGACTAACAAGTAACACACACTGACTCGAAGTCAACGACTAACAAAGCAATAACTAAGGCGACAAGTGAATAACTTAGTGAGACAACACTCTCAGCAGGGTCCCCAGAATTCCTGCCGTCCACGAAACACGGCAGCGAAACCAAAATACCGCAACAAAAACACTACGCCGTACCAGAACAAAAACCAGAAAAAAAAACAACGATGACAATGTATAACAAAAACACACAAGTAACAATAATCAGGAAATAAATAGGTTCACACACTTCCTGTCGATCGGCGGAAAATAGCACAGCGAGACGGCACAGGCGCAGGAAGTCAACTAACAACTTCAACTCATGCCTCTCACCACCAGTGGCAAAACAAACCCCGGGCCCGTAGAGGGTAAAAAACACGTAACCACGCTCTGCTACCATTTTGTTCCGAGTTAGCGAAAAAGACAGGAGGCCTCGGAAGCGTGCCCCTCCCAAACTCGGAGCAAATCATAAAAAAAACAATCACATGCCACTAGTGGGAAGAGACAAAAACGAGACAAGATTTCGAGTACAAGAAATATAATTAATAGGTGGCAAACATTTCCATGCAAAATACAATTATGCAGCACCACGGTGCACCGCGTAACTTAAAAACTAAATAACAACAATAAATATAATTCCAATAATGACAATAACATAATAAATAAATAATATAATAATAACACAATAAATAGAAATTTGGTCTATAAATAACATATATCAGGTACGGCATGTAGGAAAAATTATCTTTAACAGGTAAGTGTTATGAACTGAGGGGAGGGAAAAGGTTGTAGAATTTCTAGGCCCACTATTTTAAAAAAGTAATTTGGTTTCAGGTTTGTAGCCAAAAAAAATAAAAAAAATATTTAAAGCCGATTTTCGAAGGAGGCGGGGGCTTAGTTGCCTCCACGAATCCGAATTAAAGATGAAATCCTCCCCTTCAGTTCATGTAACTAAACTAAATACACACTACTCTTAACACTGGCCCTCCTCCAGATCTAATATCTGGCAGCGCTCGCTGCACCCCAATCCTCGCAAGTTCAGTATTAGAAAAGTAAAAAAAACATTTTGGATCCAACCTTGTTCCAGATGAAATGAATATGAGCACATGCACTCCGGTTGGATGCCGGTACAGGAGCACTGGCAGGGCGCGGGGCATTCAGTTTTGGTTTCAGTGGTTTCATTGGGCAGACTCGCCGCACCAGTCCCGCTGACGACACTCACGGGGACCCTATAGAATCCCAACATAACCAGTAGAAATTTAGAACAACTTTACTACAACCCGAGAAATAATAAAAACTTAATTATGTTTGCCACAAAGTATAATAAAATATTTAAATTTAACAATTAAGAAAAAAATAACAATCTGTAACTAACAGTACCTTTTAAGTATCAGAAGACTATTTCCCAAAAATACCTCAAGACACCAAGTATTAAAAGATACACTACTTGGTGACAATATTAAATATTACAAACAAAACAAATTTTCAAATATATAAACATTTACTTATAGGCTAGAACAGCCATACTAAATGATTAAGCGTGATAACAATTACTTGTAACTATAATTCGCTGGATTTTAATCATTCTATTATAATATTATAATAATTTACATTTTGCTATTAAATATTAATTGTAAGGTAGGCATAATAATAATTATATAATTTACAAATAATAACAATACATTATTTCCCAAATAACAATAATTAAATTCTAATCAGTTCACGCTACTATAAAGGCAATAATTAAATAATAAAATTGAAATCATGGATGTTGCCACCCAAATTTGCACGCAACACAAAACACGAGGTAACAAAAATTTGCAAAGTCTGTACCGTCTCGCTTACACTAAAAAAAATCAAAGTGTGTACACGGAATAAATAATTTCCGTTCGCCGAACGGATCAGTTAGAAAGCACAGCGCAAATATAAAAACTTAACTAGCATAGTAAATAAATTAACAAATTTAGAACGTACGAAGACAGGAACGAACACTTAGCGACACGAACACGTACACGAGGAACACAAGTTACAAAATAATATATATATAAACTACTTATAACTAATCTACGATAATATATGAATGGGTGGGAGAGAAAAACCGCCAACTAATAAAGTTAAGAGAGTGCAAAAGAACATTTACCTGCCGAAAGTCGGAGAATTAGCCAGCCATGGAGAAACGTGAAGAACAGAGAACAGCCAGAACACAGTAAGCTTCTCCAAACGTGTCTCCGAACAGTCTGACCGCTCCGAACAGTAGCCGGTGCCGGAGAACAGCTGGTCAGTAGTCTAGTCAAGGTCAACCAGCTGACCTCAACCAATCAGTCCAACCAGGCAGAAAATCAATACTTGACGGAGTGACTCCCCCACCGACTGACAAGAGTGGCCGAGGTGGGAAAATAAAAGACAAAAAATAAATTGTCCAAACTGAGCCCCGGCTCACCACTTAGATATTCATTAGAACTGTTTAGTAAAAAATAGCCACCTGGGGGGAGGACAAGAGAAAGTATGAACAACAGAGATTATGCTGCGGATTTCTATTTACTATGAAATAACTCTCAAAGAATAGGTGAGGTACTGGAAAGTGATAATTCATGTTCTATATCGTAATAATCAGAAGAATTATTAATGTTCTTGACTTATTAATAATGCGCATCAATAGATTTTCAGATAAGTGACTTTTTCAGTTTTTTAAAAGCTGCTTGCAATATCAAGTAGTTTGCCTTAAACGTCTAGAATACATTAGAATTTCTTTAAATTTAAATTTTACGTAAATATTCCTTATAGTTTCATTGCTCAGTATTTTGATAGTTATTCATCTAAGAACGATAATTGTTGTGTGTTATATTTGGAAATAACAACACTTATTTTGCATACAAGCTTCAATTTTTTGGACTAATTTGAATCTTATTATAATTTATACTTACTGGACTACTCATTAGTATTTCATCAGTATTATGAGCTGTGTGATAATTTGGTTTTAGCTCCATTACATCTTCGGTTCAGTGCATTGTCCGGTATTTGACATGACTCATGGAATATAGGGTCCACGTCTATCTGAAGGTATAATAAAAGTAGGACCAGAAACAACTATTTTGTATGCTCAAGACCGAGTAAATGCATTTGTAAGAAAACTTACTCTTTGGAATACAAGAATAAAAGATGAAGACTTTGAAAATTTCCAACTTACACAAGAATTCAAGGAGTATGTCTCAAGTATTGGTGACACATCCATTGACACATCATCTCTCTCAATACTCATATCATCACACCTTGAAGCCTTGATAAAGCAGTTAAATGATTATATTCCTGTTAAAGATACAAGTGGATCTGTGTGAATAACAAAACCATTTTCCGAAAAAGCTGTTCAAAAAGCTGAATTGAATGCTGGCCTCCACGATGAACTGATAGATATATCAAGTGATCAGTCATTGAAAACTAACTTTTGACGATGTTTGTCCCGACAAGTTTTGGCTAAGTATAAAGAAGGAACATCCAGAATTGACCAAAGTAGCATTGAAGATTTTGATACCTTTTTCTACTTCTTACAATTGTGAAAAAGGATTTTCCACAATGGTGAATTTAAAAACCAAATGAAGAAATCGTTTGGCACTGGAAAATGATATTATTTTGTGTTTGACAAAAATCAACCCAGACATTCTACAGTTAGTTAATTAAAAGCAAGCTCAAGTTTCTCATTAAGTCATTCTGCTGGACTTTTAAAAAATGTATTTTTTGTAATGTATTTTTTGTAGTGTGCCTTTTTTAGAATAAACAAATTTTGTCTCACAACAATAAGGCCTACGTTACGATACAAGCGGCGCGGCAGGCACCATCATTTTTAGCAGCGATGTTGAGTCATTTAGAGCTCCATTTGTTCCTTTTTGTTAATTATAGTTGTATTTTAAAATAGTATTGATTAATTGTAAATTGATTAAATATACTTATTGTATTTAACCAGCGGACTCAACTCAGTTTCTAAATAAGTATATGGTCGCTTCATTTGATATTCGCCGCTCATATGGTATATATGGCCTGAGTTTTTTTAGTTTTTCTCGCGACACCCCCAGACCCGTCCCACCGGTTGAGAACCCCTGGTTTAGTCCATCAATCCTTCAATTAATATAAAAAATAGTTCTACAAAATAACTCAAATTTAATTTGGAATTGAAGTTAATAATCAATACGGTAAAACATGTGTTTAAATACATAAATATTATATATAATAAGAATTATTTTAACAGAATTTTAACGTAAGAAAATCACACTAATAATTTTAACATTCATGTATTTGATATGGAATATTGTTAGCCTATTTCTGGTCATTGCTTTTGCATCTTCATCAGTATGTCACAAAAGTATTTAGGGGTGATCAAGAAACGAGTGAGAAATAATCTTCCAATAAAAGATTGAACATCCATGATCAGCAAAAATGTTTTATTGGTAAAATAATGTTTTAAACTGATATAGATTAGGATTTTAGATATTAAGTGTTCTGTAAAATTCTGAATTTGGCTGAGGAATTCAGTTGAAATTTTTTCCAAACTAAGATATTCGTATATACATATACAAATATTATAACTAAAAATCAGGTCGTTCAGTTTGGCCTCAATAAACACATGAAGGATATAATCGATCACGCATGTAGACATTGATAATACAGAGTGAACATATAATCCTGTTGTCACACAGACAGACAGACAGCTATGACAATACAGAGTGTATTGTGTAGATCATGTGTATTGGTTGGAATCTTTACAGGGAACATTCATACTAAATATTGAAAAGCCATTTTAGTATAAATATTGACCTCAACTGATTAGTTTATAACATAACGAGTGTATGTGTGAAAACAAAAAAATAGAAGAAAAAGTGATGAGTGACTCTGTCGGTGAATTTGGACTTCATATTTTACTCACGAATATACTGGACTGTTGAATTTGTAGAAAAATGAAAGTTAGTTACTTCTAATGAATGGATAGCAGTAGATGAAATACGATCATTACTTTCATTATCGAGGAGAAACACCAGAGTGATAATCAAATATGATATCCTTCATCCACAATAAACAGTTGCTTCAGTTATATTTAAACTAAATATTAAGTGCCTTGCAAACATTAAAAAATAACATAATCACTATAAGAGGAAGACCAATATTATATTTATTGATCTTTTTAAATTAAATTTTAACATTAATTCATTAGCTGAGATATAAAACATGCATGGAACCAAATAACTGTTTCTTATATGTTTTGAATGATCATTATTTATCATTTGTGTTTTATTCTACGCGGAGCATCCAGGTGAAGGGTAAGAGTAACAAAAGAACGGGTTATAATACAATGGTAAATGAGTACATGTATTCTGCATTTAAAATAGTAGTGGAGACCTTTGAATGTTTTAGGAAAGCACTTACTCTATATACAATTACGTCGTTAATTTTAGTTTATTTTTAAATTGCTTATAAATAAATTTTCGTTTAGAAGTTAAATACAGGATCGAAATATATTTGAGATAAAGGGAATAACTTTTTATTATCAATAAAAACACTTTATAATCGAATTATCGACATTGTAAAAGAAAATGCTATGTGGTCATAATTTCACATGAAAAAGATAAAGATATAATAAATGACTAAAGGTCGCTGCAAATGCAAGAAAACCAGTAAACCAATAATAAGTTACAAAATGTATTAATACATAATGTAATGATCATTCTTAAAAATAAATTAAAGTTTATTAAAGGTTTTCAATTAGCTTAAAATGAACAAGCATATAGTCAAATAGAGGTGCCCTAATTTTACAGGATTGTATTAAAAAATTCAGTTTCTGCAACAGAAATCTGTTAACTACTTTTTAATGTATAATTATTTAACAATTTACATTCGTATCGGCAATGTACATTGATTAGAAACAATGTGTACAGGTTTAAATTAGGATTCTGAAATACTGGATTCTATAGAACTCTTGTGTATATATTATTGCACTCTGAACTATTTACGCTTTTAATATTTCATTCCAGTCGAAAGCTGTAAGAGGAATAAATCTTTATGTGTAGCACGAAGCAACGATAGAAGGCGAGTGAGAAATATAAACTCTGTCTGTGTGGGATGCACTAATCTTAGGATAGAGTGATACAAACATAATATTCATGTTTCAAAAGTAAATTAGCAATATATGCAACTATAAAACTAGTGGTGCATTATTAAAATATTAAAACCTAATATATTTCACTCCACAAGTTTTGTTCATAGCCATCTAAATACTCGCAGGTGTGTTCAAGCTCTCAATCTTTCAGATACCAGACTACGTTAATAACAACAATATTAGCAGATCCGTTATTGGATGTTTATTTAATTAAACTGTTTAAATGATAACATTTTTGTTTCACAATATAAACTTACTGACATTAAATTCCTGTTCTCATTCTTAAGATATATGTACGACTTTTGTTATCGTGCCAATAAGGAAAACTCAACTATGGAACTGGAAATATCTAAGTAAATATGATTGCATGAGAATTATGTAGATCCTTTTTGTCTAACGTATTTTTCTGAGATTTAGATAGTATACATTTTCTTTAACGGAACAGTAATATAAACATAACATTCTACACCATCAGCGCATTAAAACCATTAATTTAAAGGGCCTGATGTCGAAACTTTTGGTTTTTGGCCTAAGCATGCTCCTCAGTTCTACGGGTGTAGACACATTTAATTTTATCCCGATAAAGTGCAAAATTCTAATATAGAACTGAAAATACCTTATACAGGAAGTCAAAACTTTTTGACAAGAGTAGCTTTCTTAGATCCACACACATATTCAAAAACCCATGTATATATATATATATACATATACCATTGTTAAATATATAAAAATCTTGATCGAGTTAAGAAGGTAAACTCACTAGTAGCACTGTAAATATAACTGACAGGAGGTATTATATTTGACTAGGAGTGTATTAAAACCCCCGGAAGTGAACAATTTTCGACCGAAGTAGTACTCTCAGTCCTAAGTATGTAAATGTATTTTTTTGTCAATAAAACGAGGCTTACTTATCTACAAACAACTGCTTATTTTTCAGCTTTTGTTGTACCTACTAGATTGAAAGTGGATCAAATAGGTGAAAAATAAGCGACAGTGATTTATTGAGAACCATAATAAATTTTACTGAGCATAATGTAAACTCAGTGTTGATATTGGAAATATAATTAATTTCAACCAGAAATGCTGGTTGCCACAACGCGCCAAACGTAATGTAAGAGTTACTTCTTTAACCTCAGATTGTCTAACCATAAAAACTGGCATTCGTAACACGAAACTGATTGTTTGCCTACTTAAGTTTTAAAAATATCATAGAGATAAATCATATTACATCATATGTACTTTGACAAAGTAGGCTGCGAACTGTGATTTAAAAACCGCGAGCAAAGCCACAGGTAGGAGCTAGTAAAGATTCTTATGAATATCTGAACTAAAGAATTGTAAAAACATACTACAAATGCATTCATTTTATATATCGTATCTGCTTTATTTTGCTATTACTAACATAGTTTTTTCATCGTATGGAGTTAATATCGTATTTTTAACGTATCATCATATTGATTACCAGATAAAAATCATTCACTGAATTGTCAGTCAGATTTCAAGATATATTGACAAAAAACGCACTTATTGCCACCTTATATTGTAGAAATTACAACGTAGAAATAATAGGAAATCTTCCAAACCCTCCATGTGTGGTTACTGAAGCGATATTATCAATGGAGATGACGTTCAGATGATTGACGGAAGCGCCGCGTGGTTCCCATTGTCACTATTGTTATACGACAGGTTATTGTTTATGTTTGGAGATAAAGGATGTTATGCAGTAAATTTCATGACCGTAAATAATGCTTTTGTTCTGGATCCTTTACTTTAGTGTATATGTATGTGCTTATATATTACCACAAACTTGTGAATTTTTTAAATATCTAAACTAAACTTGATAGAAAGGCAAGACTTGCATATAGGTTCCATGAATTCATTAACCAGTCTTAATTAATAAAAAAATCAATATGGTGGCCATTCGAATTATAACAAAAGTTGTAACTTCATTAATCCCAACATAGACCCAGTATAGTTCATTAATAAATGAAGTACAATTATATTAGGTGATTATAAACAACTTTTATTCTTTCACTTTTACCGATATCTCTCAAGGTGGTGGTCAATGAAAATTTTGAAAAGGAATGGACATGTTTAGGTTATTATGCATTATATGGCATCAACCTGTTTATTTATATTTGCTATAATGTGTATTTTGATATCTAGGTAAACATTGAAACCTACAAATGTTTAAATAGTATTCAACAATGTAGGAATAATAGTACACATGAATTCCAACGTAGTTCTTAATGAATCCAGACTAAACTTGCCTGGTACAGAGATTTTTGTATAGCTTAGATGAGCCCTTTAGCCAGACTGTACCAGTTCAACGTTGGTCTACGGCGATAATTCACGTCATTAATTAAGAGCAAACTTTTCTCTCGGTATTTCATGACATAAATCAAATTGATACTTCTTTAATTGCAAGATAGCACTATGAAGGTGCACTTGAAGATGGGAAACGTTTAAAGTAGTGCATAAAATTTAAAGTTATAAATTAATCCGTATAAGTGTTTCCAAACAAATTCTAGACAAGTTGTAACTAAATCAAGTCAAAGAACTGCATTTGGTTAGAACAACTTGAGTCTTGCAATTTTTATTGCATTTTTGATAGTGTGACGATTATATGAACATGCCATTACCATGATAGTCAGCATCTCATCACTGTTTTCAAAATTACATCTAAACAATATATTTTTGGAACTCAGTATTGAACGCTAAACTGGTTAATTTTATAGGGAATTATTTCTTAAGTTATGCCGAGATCAAAGAATTTATTTTTATTTATGCAGTACACATAAATATAGTTTATTAAAACGATTAAAAAACATTCATTCCTATATTTCTTCTTTGCATTCAGATATAATGCTTAAGTGTTTGTCATATATTTTGATATATGTGTGTGTGTGTTTGTGTGTGTGCGTGCGTGTGTGAGTGTGTGTGTGTGTGTGTGTGTGTGTGTGTGTGTGTATGTTCTAGAGCATTTATGTATTTATATCAGTGTATCCTGTAAAATACCGTAAATTTCAACAAAAAAGATTTGAACATGTTTTCGTTACTATTCTACTACTATCCTATTTAAATTTTAATGTTCCATTATTTCGTTAAATTAAATATGTGAATTGTATACTTTGGTCTAATTATAACAATTTTAAAAGGAGGGGCGAATTTTTGTTATTACTGCAGTTTTGGAATGTAAATGAAACGATGCACCTACAGTAATTAATGTTATATCACGCAAGGCAGGAATTCTCGTAATATGTTAATTAAAACTTTATTTTCTACGTTCACAACACTGTTTCAGCCATGTTGTGTTTAATTAAAAAATTAATAACACACTATTATACCATTTTAGCTACACATACAAACAGACACACAAATCCCCTAGTTTTTTATGCTTCCACACCCAAACGTCTAGGGAAACTTAATATCGAATCTGTGTATTTTCAGTAATAGAATCATAAAATCGGACTTAAGTAATATTCTCGAGGTATATGTAAGCTACAGTATGACCAACGGCTATAAATATGGGTTTTGCATAGTAAAATAACTATCAGACAACACCATCACTGCACCGTGATAAGTGAAACGTATTTTACTGCAGATGGCAATTGCTGGGGGAAATGTGATATTTCTTATAAAAATAAATATATGTAAAATATAAACTCAGTTTAAAATATAATACTCACCCGAAGTCCGTTAAATCGAGTAAAAGAATTTTTAAATCTGCTGGACAATTATTACATATTTTTTATAAGTTTACAGTTAGAAATGTAACTAAAAGTCCTTTTGCTGCATACTGCTGTACACGCTCTCAACGTGTTTTACCATATTATGAGTAATAATTTTAATTATTTAACACGTCAATGTATTTATACATGGGTGATCTCTTTTTCTTCAAAATCTGAGAACTTGAAAAAGTATTTTTAAAGTCACCAAACAGTGTTTAGATCACGCTATCCTGAGAGTTAATGACTGGCACCATGTTTTCTGTACCACGGAACTTGAATTTATTGCTAACTTCTTGGTCCAATATGGTTGCTGCCACCTCGGTATAGGATGGTTCAGTGTGGATTGTTTTCCACACAAACCATGTGATAATATGAACTGATATTGGTGTTCCTTCAGTATGTTGAGTTTCTTCCAAGCAAAACACTTAATGTTGGACAAAATTATAATATATTTTAATGTTGAGCTAATGTGACTAAACTGACTAAACTAAACTGCTTAATCTATATTATTTAAAGAATATCTTGATATTTGTATTGGAATTTAAGGTATTTAAAACACTATAAGCGTTTAAGCATATTTTGTATCAGTTGGCGGCTCCTACATTCTACGTATGGCTTTTGTGGATTGGCAATACATCAAACTATTCTGACTATAAATTTCTACCCACGAACGTCCAAATTTTCAATGTTAAACTAATTAATACTGTTTGTTTAGTGTGGAAGTTAGTTACTAAAGCACTTGATTGTGTTGTTAAGTCAGCTATTTATTCTTAATTCACTAGCCAACCGTCTCGTTTGAAAAATATACAAGTAAAAAATATACTGATCACATGCCTCCTACTTTTGACCAACAGACATAAAATTTCAATGAACACGGTATTGTAATTACAAATGATGGCTTTATCGGATTTCTTGAAATAGCTACTTTTCCTCATGTTATTTCTCAAGGTTCAACACGTGACGTCTAAGAGGCTTCGTTGAGGTTGCATGCAAAATTTAAATTCTATACATCATTTTATTTTTGGCATGTTCTGTTGGAAAAAAACAAAAAAAATATTTAACAAAATTAAATTTTTAAATTTCAGCAGCTGATAGCTGTGCCGAAACTTTCACGCGATATCATCCGTATAGTTAGGTTACGTTTTTTACTATTTTAAGTCTTAAAATGACATAAGATTGTACACAGTTTGTTTAACAATTGTTTTACTCTCCAGTTTTCTCTTTTCCACTATCGTTAACCGTAAGACCAATGTTGAAGATTGAGCTTTTATTGGCTACTATTAACTTAATTACATTTTAACTCACAAAAAATACTTAAAACTTTCATTTTGTGATGTGTCTGACGGCCTTGCTATTGTAAGACCTCACAAAATAAAAGTTTTATGTATTGGTTTGTGTGTTTAAATGTAATTAAGACGTATGACAAATGTAAAAATATCCATTAACGATCTCAATTAAATCCCATAGAGTGTACATTCCCAGATAGAATTAAATTTTGGCTATAAATAAATGCAGATATTCTACTAAAAGTTTACAGTTCGTTTTCGTGATATCGTGCGAACAGACAAACTGACAGAGAAACATAAAAATATAAAGTTGTCCAGCTCCCCAACTGATAACATTTGTAATCATCAGCCAATTATTTGGTTTTTATATACTGCGAGATTTGTAAAAATTTCATAAAGCCTCTCATTGCACTAAGTTTTATAACTACCTTTGCATTTGTTTCCGCAGTAACAGAATATTTAGGGTAGGTAAAGTAAGGGTTGCGGGCACACGATCACTCAGTCATATCACCTTAAGAGAAATGGAGTCAACTTTGTTCCAATTTTTCCATCAAAGTTGGCAGTGGACAGTATTGTCTCTTGCCGAGGCTGGTAACATCGTTTAATAATAAGGGAGCACTATCAAGCCAACCTCCGAAATATAATAGATGCATCGATATATCTTTTAACAGTCGCGGGTAGTGATGTAAAATTATTAGATATCCATAGGTTCTTCCAGGTATGGTAATACATGGTTTTTATGAACCCAGGGTAGGATCGACTGAAAGGTACAAAGAAACTTGAAAGTGAAAGTTTCTTCTAGAAGATACGGGGAAAATTATTTGGAGATGGACCGTTATAATTAAATATTAGAACCGTTAGCTTGCCTGTTATTATCAGGTGAGATAGGTGTGTGCTTGCTCATGTATGAAGGTTTAGACGACTATAAGTAACTGTAGAAGTACATGCAACATTTTTTTTACTAATGTTTTAAGTAAATTATTTATTTTTCATTCTCACATCCCCCAATATACAATATACCTGGTCAAATATCACAGTAAGACTACGAGAGGAAGCGGTATATACTAGTATGTTTATTTCGCTCCCAATTCACTAGATTTTTGGTTTCCTCTTTTTTTCTTTAATAACATATGCGTTTGTTACAGTACGTTCATATAAAATACTTTACTATATAATTCATAGGCTTTTATTAATAATTTTCAAACAGCTAATACCAAAAATTAGTTCTTCGCGACTTTAAAATGCTGAATACATAATTTAACATCGTAATATAAAGAATTATAAAGTATCATATTGCAGACTATCATACTAATATAATCTATTTACTGATTCAATGTGTTAAACACCAGCTCAAATATTTTTATCTCTCAATAATGAAAATTCTGAAGATAGATAAAGCGTCGAATCCATTTGTGAGGAAACGATCCATCAGCTGAAAATTGACAGCGTCTCACTTTTTAAGTTTTCTCTTCTCTCTCTTCTGTTCTTGACAGGAATGAAGTACACTCAGTTTTCGTTTAATAAAAACAAATAAAAAAATAGCTTTAAAGAAGTATGAAACAGTAATATTCTTTATCATCGCTGACTCTGGGAATGGTTGGGGAAGTATGTCACACGTTAAGTTTTTGCTACATAATATCAAGTCAATATTAAAGTAATTTTGTGAAACGGAAGTAAAACACAATCTAGTTAATAATACACCACGCGTGTTACAAATCCATTCACCGGACGTCTAAGCCCTCTCCACATAAAAAATTGTTGATCGTATAAAAAGTGTTAGTAATACAATTTTAAAAACAAAAATAAGTTAGCCCAAATTGTGCAAAAATACATTAAAGAAAACTAGAGTCTAAAATGTAAAAATTATTTATATTTTAATTTAAGATGTTATTTTTGTTAATATAAAATTTATATAAAAATTTCAAATGTTTATATAATTTTAATAATTTTTTACTCTACACACAATCAAAAATCTACACGTGTATATGTATGTATGTATACATATATACATATATATATATATATATATATATATAAACATTGAATCACAAAAAATACTTGCTCCGCCGGGAGTAGAACCCGGATTTCTCACTTGCCGGGTGAATGTGCTACCATTACACCACAGAGCGCTTACTTTTTCCGATTCAATTATTTTTTATTTGGCCTATTTGTCACATATGCGTTTAAATAAGCAAACTAACATATGATCGGAAGACCAAATACCTGTCAAACGACTTTTATTTACATTAAATTGTTTACGTAAATTTAATTTAAATTTAATATATACATTAAATAAGGCTATTGCCATTTATACAATTTAATGTATATATATATATATGTATGTATTTGTTGATATAGTATTAAGTGAAAGTGAGAATACGGAAAATCTTTCAATATTTTTTAATAACAAAACACTAAATTTACTGTATTCCCGCCTCGTACTTGCAGCATACATCTATCTGCTTTTTCTTTAAAAAAATAAAAAATTTTCTTCAAAGCTCTTAATTATAATGATACTTTTTATATACATTTAAATATAAAAAACCACAGGGGGATATTTATTTATACTGTTTATTTTAATGACACATCTGAAAAAAAACAAACGAGTGACAACTACAATATAATATAACTCTGCTCTTAGGGAATAAAGCACAAGGTCTCTTTGTACAGCCGGCCCTGGCTCTTGCGATTTAATAACGAGCTACGTCAATGATACCGCAAATCCAATAGCAACGCTGACCCTGGTTGCTAGGTGAACACGGCCAGGATAGCTTCACAGGGCTGTTTGGGGTATAATTGCTTTTGATTAGAGACCTTGATTATTACTGTCGGTAACGTGACTTAACCCTAGTTTCTTTGACCGTTTTTAATTTCATATTAAATTATACATGATATAAAACATTTATAAAAGTAAAAAAATGCTAAATGCAATTGGTTTACGAAATACTCAATTACTGGACCATTTGAATAATAAACAAAAAATAATTGTTTTCGAAATATTTTGGGTTTTACTAGTTATAAATCTGGCCATTTTCTTTTATTTATGCACACAAAAAATTTGATGCTATTCCTCTAATTCAATACAAAGTTTCTAATATAATATGCTAATTGGTAAAATAATACACATATTATTTATTATTACAAACGAGCGAAGGGAGTAGAGACTTATAATAAATTTTCCAAAAATCTTTTCATTTTGCCAACCCCCACTGTATACCCAATCTCTGAAAACGCTTTTTCATTAAAAGCTAATATTATTATAATTCTGGATGATGGTAGCGTGAGCGTCTGGTAAAGTGTAACAGGTGCTGATTGATGTTGAGTTCCTTGAAATCTGTCAACTAAACTTGATCTAATATTGATTATCTTTAATTTTAGTCTTATTGCGTATTTTCAAGGCAGTGTTTTCCTTGTATTTTGACAATATGGAATAAATGGATAAAATCAAATATTGTTCTATAATAACGCCTATATATTCAGGAAATAATACTTACTTTGGATAAATATAGATCTATATTTTAAACACTATCATGTTTATGTGTATGTTATTATGATAAAATTAATGATGAACTACTAACCTTAGTTCTAAATATTACTTTTCATGCATTCTCTACATTTGATTACGTAAATTTCTATTTTAGACTGGTACATCTAAGATGTTTGTTGAGGGTTAAGGAAAATGAAATTTAACTATTAACTTATCAATTATACTATTATGATATTCAATGTGTATAATTTTCCGATAATAGAACATCATAAATTTGAAGTAGTATAGTTTTATGTCCTAAAATAAATTGTTCTATCATTTACATGTGAAATTACATGATATATTGCCTTTCCTTTAGCAATTTTCTGAAGAGCTATATTAGCTCGACACTGCATTTTTGTACTTATTAATTAAGCATTACAGAAAGTTTCAAAATATAAACTTTAATCTTTTTAAGGACAAAAAGTCCAGCAATTTATATATCCTGGCGTTTCCCGGCATAGGGAATATCCTAAATAACTCAACTAATGAAGCTGTACATAATTATATATTATAATATTATATTTCATTCCTCAGGATGTAACATAGAATAATTTGTGAATTTATTAAATAAGAAATCAAAGTATAATCAATAAAACAGATCGTCCTAATATTTACACAAATAAACGGTACAAAATGTAATGAAACACAAGGGGTCTGGAGGATAGTAACCTCAATATCGTGTTAGTGAACCGTGTAAACACCCTGCTTCCACCTTGCCAGTGCTAGACTTTATTGCCAACCTCACACAAGTACTAACAAGCAAATCACAGAGCACATAGCGGCGCTTCGAAATATTAATAAATGACTTCTTTATTAATATTTCACAAAATCCAAACTTTTTAAACTGCATCTAATTCCACATCGCTTCAATGTAAGGTAACTTTTCATTAACATCTATTGCACTTTTATACATTTATTTAATGTATCTAGAATATATTCAAGCCAAATACACTTTTGTTTTGTCAATGGTCATAAAAATACGAACCAAAAATGGTTAGTTTCGAGGTTCTAACTGTCATAAGAATATATTCAGGCCAAAAACCCCAAAAACTGAAAAAACTTTAGAAATTTTGTTTTAATTTTTTTATATTGCAAATTATGACTTTCTTGAAGATAACTATGGTATAGAAATTTAAAATATCTGTTGTCCTTCAAAATGCACTAATGTTTCTTATAATACTGGTTTATAAAAATGGACGGACTTATGATGTTTTCAATATATCATCTAGAGAAATGATTAGTAAATTAAAATAACTAAATTAATCAGCATTACTGTAAAAATTACTTTTCAAAATATGTAACTAGTTTTTTTTTAGTTTAAGTTCTAAAATATAGCCGGAAATAATATTGGTATGCAGATGATTATATTAATAATTAAAGAATCTTCTAACTGTACAATATGGTATAGTCCTTATGCCGACCATATGAAAACTGATTAATGTAGAATTTATTTCAAATTTTATAATACATTTTTTACTTTAACATAAAACATATCATCATGCTTTTTAGTTGGGAGTGCCTATGCAGAATGGTCTGAGACAGTTTCAAATTCTGTCTGGGAGTTCAGCAATTTGATCTGTACCATTTACCTTGTACTGCATCATTTCTCCTCTCGATTCTGTTTGATAAGATCCTCATAAAGTCCATTGGCCAATGATGAAGGATAGAATAATGCTTTTTAAAGAGGGAGCAACATCTCGTTGTAAAGTATTGCTGGCCAAGCATGGGATGCCAAACGAAAGCAAACTGAATAACTTTATTACGCAACTTTTGGTTAATGTTTGCTACCACTACCTTAGGTTGTTACGAGTCATCTATTTTTATGGTATTATTGCGTAACGCTCACATGCTACTGTTATAAAATCCACTCTCTTTGGTAATAGCTATATGGATTACTCTTTGATTTATATTGGATATTTGTAATTTTTTTATAACTGAGCATTAACTTGAAGGGTTGGAACAATTCATTTCTGTCTGCTTGTATATGTCTTCGCGCCATTTATTGAGAAAATGAGCCTGTACGAATCTGCCAAGGTGATACGTATGACATAAAACTGTTATGAAGAAAGTTTTGGTTTGTTAGTCTCAATAAATAACTCGACCGCCCGATGTACATGGAGGTGTACAAGAAGTTCTCGGCCTATTGATTATTTATTATAGGCAAAATTGGTGCATTTGGTGAGTTATAAATCTACCCGGTATGCGAGGAGTGAAATTTCTTTGTTGTATCATACACATACATACTTTCTCTGCTCAAACACGTCGTTTTATGTTGTACTGTCCACTTAATTATTTATGAACAATTATTTTGTGAAATGAGTATAGATAAATTATCATGTTATATTTCTAACGATCTCTTTTTTATGGTTCTTTGATTTAATCCTCGAATGCGACCAAATTCGAATTTATTAGGTCCTGTAAAGAGTAAAGCCTTAGCTTTGGAATATATGAAACAATTATAAAAATTCTGTTAACCTGCAATTTCCTTAACGGGATATTTTTACACTGTACATGATTTTAGAGAAAACAAGAACAGTAATTTGAGGGCCTACTCTGTTCATTCAATAGTAATATATAATATATTGTTATTTAAACAATTTAAATTTAAAAAGATTATGTTCTATACTAAACGTCACCCGCATATTACTATTGCATATAATATTTAGTATATTAGAGGTTTTCAAATTTTTCATGGGGGTTGGGCTAATCGAAAATGTATATTTCCTTCTTCGAATCAGTCTTTTACCGGGATTAGAGGAAATCAAATTAAATGGGTTCTAGTTTCGTGGCCTTGGTAAACGACTCCATCAGTGAATATCTTCTAGACTTCCTGTAACTGCAGGCTCAAGTGGACCCCTTCTTTGGAACTGGGAACGTATTAGTGTGGTTAAAATTGATGTAAGTCGTAGACTAATTTTTAAAACTAGTGGTCGCCAGACGTTTAAGCCACTGACCCAACATACCATTCATAAATCTTCTACCAAGCCCTAAGGAAGTACTGGGTCAAAAAAGAACGCAAATCAGAAATAACACCCATTTATTGCCCACAAAGGCATAATTCTTTATAGTATTAATCAACATAGATAGGAAGTGTGATACAAGAGTGTAAATGTACGTACATTTTAATGAGACGAGTGCTCTTTTTGGTCATTAACTATTTTCTTGAAGTTTGGAGAGGATGTAGTAGCCGACATTCTGATGCAGTTATCCAAATGTTTATAGTTTAGTCTGTTTCTATATTAATTTTTTATAAACCAGACTTGAAAAAGATGCTTTACATAAGTATGTAGAGATCTGAACATATATTTAAATCTCAATGCAAATCGAACTACAATTGGATATATTTCTTTGGGTACTAGAGGCCAAATATTTCCCGTGGTATATAAGGTTATTAGTGACAGATTGTTTTCAAAATTTGCAAATTCTATTTTTAACCAATTCTTCACCAAAAAGAACATAATATGATAACTCTTCAGGATCAATATCTACGAAAAGATAGTTGAAATATTGTTCCACATATATTATAATTTAAAGGTCTTGGAATCGGTGATCAAACTGATTTCTTAAGTCTGAAGTGTAAATTTCGCGTATTCTTGGTTATCTTTGGAGTTTTGCGGAGGGTTTTCTTTGTCAACGGCCTACACACACACACACACACACACACACACACACACACACACACACACACACACACACACACACACACACACACACACACACACACACACACACACACACACACACACACACACACACACACACCACACACACACACACACACACACACACACACACACACACACACACACACACACACACACACACACACACACACACACACACACACACACACACACACACACACACACACACACACACACACACACACACACACACACACACACACACACACACACAACATATATATATATATATGTATAAAACCAATAACTTTTACTGTATATGTTTTAGATATTTTCATTTATTTTAACATTTGTGTCTTTACAATTTTATTTTGAATACAAATTGATGGCTTATCAGTTTTGTGAATAAAGCTCAATAATAGTTTTTTCCATTGTATATAGATTAACAAATTATTTAAGTTATGTAAACTAATGAACAATTTATAAATATTTTAATTATTCAAATTGGATAAATATTTTACGTTATTAAATAATTACAAGTTAAAATACTTTGCCCCAGAGTCCTATAGTTTAGTTCTGACATACAATTTCCTTTGCCATAACCGATTTAGAGCACAAGCCAAACTTTCACTTTCATAGTGTGTGTACCATATCTCTTTTTGTTCACTTGTTAAGAAGAGAATGGATTTAAAACCTTGAAACGTGGTGAATAAAATAAAAGAATGCTGTCCAAAATTCTGGTACGTCTAGTGTTGTATTGTGTAGTTCAATATCAATATAAGTATTAGTCTGTTTATAAACAATATAAAGAGTATAAAATAATAAAAAATCTACCAAAATACGAAAACAAACTGTTATCTGAGAGTGGCAGTTCAATCAGAAAATGATAGCACTTCTCAGGGCTCAGCCTGTCGATGTTTACCGTTACGGTAACAACCTTGTTTACCGACACGGAACGTTAGTAGCTTTTCCTAATCTGGCAAAAAGTCAATACTAGACATTCAAAAGTGATATAATCCTGAAAGAGCGAATAAATTATCATATATCAATATTGTTTTGTATACTCAACATATGTATATTCAACATACTATGTATTTAAATATTTATTACAATGTAACTACTTATCTTGTTTGAATATGAAATATTTCATTCAAATGTAAGTTACTTATATAAATTATAACTAACTCATACCAGAAAAATTGGTAATTTATAAATATAAATATATATATATATATATATATATAAATATATATATATATATATATATATATATATATATATATATATATATATATATATATATATATATATATATATATATATATATATATATATATATAGTGTAATTATCGGTACTGGTTATACTCAGTTGCCAATTTGTTGAAGCGGTTGTAGTCCATTAGCAGCCTGGGAACGGTATTATCAGTTTTATAAGCAGTTTCAAAACCCTTTCAGGTTAATGTTCCCTGTATTTGGAGGTCTAAACAAATAGTTAAAAAGTTAGACGTTTCTTATAAAACTATATCTAAGGTTTCTTTAAAAATTTTGTCATCGTTAGGTCCGATTGTATTTAATTTTTACTTTTTTTGTTTTAGATTGGATACAGGTTATAATTCTTATAAAACCAAAATTACTCTCAGAGAAGTAAATCCAATCATATTGATATTTTACTTTATTGCTATAGAGTTATTTATGCTCAATAACAATAAACATATAAAGATATCTTCATTCTCATAGGATTTACTATATTTTCCCATTTTTATCCACTATATAAGATTTATATAAAATACAACTAGAGTTACAAAGCAATTCAGAGTTTCAACTAAAATTCCATGAAATGACAATTTAATATTTTTTAGTGTGAATGTTTATATACATGGATAGGTCATGTGTGGTATTAACATACTATTCCCACAAATTTCAGAAGTTTATGAGTGGGCAATATCTCACAAATTTTGCCCATTTATTTTTTAAAGAAAATTTGTTCTTTTAATAAAGCAAAATTTGAAAATAATATAAGATTTAAAAGTTTTTTTATAACATTAAAGAGATCTGTGTATTTTTAGGTTATATAATTTATTCTTTATTTGAAGTTTATTTTTGACGATGGAAGAATTGTAAAGCAGACAGGATTTTTCCGGTCATTTGCCATCATTCAGTGAAACAAAAAATCAGTAACACTACGTTTCGGGATCTGCAATCTGATCTCTTCTTTAGGTAAATAACTAACCTAATACATAATTACAAACTAGGTTAAGATAAACAAATTATTACAAAGCGTTGTGGCACACCTAAGTCAGGAATCACAACCACCATGTTGTGTCAACTTCACTAACTCTAAAACATGCACTTAATAAAAAACTATAATCATTAAAATAAATAAATCATTAAAACTGAACTCAAAATACAGGTCACAATCCGTCTGCATTCGTCTACCAACCACCTACGACTGACCAGAGGGCACTAGCCAATGGCAATCGTCACGGCAGACAAAAACAAGATGGCAGAAATATAAAGGAAGGGGGACAGAAATGTGCCTTATTTATTATTATTATTGGTTTATGCTAGATGAACTTCTTAAAACCATATCGTGACTCCACATTGTGTTATTACAAATATCCGATCCGTTTGATTCTTTTGGTTTTCATTTTAGTTCAATTTTTAGAGTTGGCAACCAAAGCGCCCTAATCTCGACTGATGGTTGACTGATAGGTTGGTCTGTCAATTTAATGTACGTTGCCTCTATTAATTTCCTTTTGAAGAAATGTTGTTCCCGATTTATTATGTTGGCTTCATCCTAATTCATATCGACCAACAGTGGTGTGCAATCTTTGACTTTTCTGTGAGACCCTTTCTCGTGTTTACTTTGTGCTCTTTTATCCTTAAGTTTAATGGTCTTTTTGTCTCGCCTATGTATTCCGTATTGAAACTACATTTTATACTGTAAACACAGTTTTTGGAACCCTGTGTGCCATTTTTTGGTTTTGTTTTTTACGAGACTTAGTCTAAGAGTTTTGTGTGTTTTAAACGCGGTTTTAATGCTGTGCTTTATACCTACTCTTCTAATTTTCTCCGACAATTCCGGCACATATGGTATTGACATAAACGCAAATTTATCACTATTCCGTTTTTATTACTAAGGAATGATTCTTTTGGTTAGTTTGCACTTATTATACCATGCGGCAAGCCGAGCCCCTGGCAACACTCCTTTAACAATCTCGATGTCGGGTTTGTTCTACTTTTAATTCTATACTATAGTATACCTCTTGTTTAGCCAAAAATGGTTTAAGTATTGCTAAAATTGTCAGAGCTATTTTCTAAAATATTATGAAATATTGTAAATGAATTTCTGTATATCATTGCTACTCTAAATTTTTTTCAATCTCTGACTTTTAAGAACAAAAGAGCATCATATTAATGAGCAAATTCATATAGTCTAATTATAGCAGATTTTAAAAGAAAGATTGAAAATATAGTCAACAAATGGAGGAAAAAAGTATAACTCTACTGATTAAAATTTCAATAATGTTATTTTGAACGTTTAAAGCCGACAATATATAAAATAAGTCTTAAGGAAAATGCGCTAGAAGTTATTAAATTATAAAGCAAAGAACATTGAAAACGGTTATAGCATGAAAAAAATTGATTTCGTTACTATATTATAATCTATGTATACTGGAGTATAATTTAGATGTAACCATGCATATGTTTACAATCACATTTTGGAAATATAAATTCATAATCCAGAATTTATAATATAAAACAATGGAAGTAGCATCCAAAATTTCAAAAGTTTACTGCAAAGGAAATGTTCTTAGGTAACTAATGTTATTATTTAATAAAAACAATTATATTGCAAATTGTTATATTTGTTTATGAATCCAATTGTTGGATGCCTTTCATATTTTAAAATATCTTCCTAAATTTATACATCTATATTACCAAAATATAATTTCCAGAAACAGGCAATTATTTAACTTGCAAGAATAAATAATATTTAAATATTATTTATTAATTATAATGTTATAGGTGTGAAGGTATTTTACAACATTTGGGCCACTCCAGTGTTTAAGTTTAGAGAAATATATAAATAAATGAAAAATTCAGTTTTTCCTTGACATGACTACCTACAAAAATTATGTAAAACTACTGTTTAATTTGTATATAAAAAAAGTCTGTAACCCAACGTTTCGAAATATGAATTCTAATCTTATCTTCAGGTAAATAACTAATCTAACACGCAACTAAAATCTGGGTAAAAATAAATAAATCACACCAGAGCGTTGTGACACACATACGTCACGACCACCATGTTGTGTGTCAACTTCATTAATTCTAAAACGTGCACTCAATAAAAACAAAACAACTACACTAATTAAAATTAAAACTGAATACAAAATACGTGTTATATTAGGTCTGCATCGGCCGACCAACCACCTACGACTAAATATGACAGAAGAAGAGTTAACACTCTTTCGTGTTTGAAGAATTATTAAAAAAGTTGTTTATTTCATTAAAAACTTCACTCCAAAGTAATTGTTTACGTTGTGTTCATGACAGCTCAAAGAAAGTCTTAGACTCATCCGATTCATCATAACTGGAATAATAGTTTTTTAAATCACACTTAAAAAGGAAACTATTGCTGTAGGGTACTTTGTTTTAATAAAGAAAATAGAGTTTTAAAATTAATTTTCGTGTCCTCTCATAACATAACAACTCTAAACTAATTTTGTTTATCAACCATGGTATCTTGCTATTTTACCTACGGTAAAACGTTATTATCTTAAACAAGATATTACTAGTTTATATTTTATCATACATTTTATATTCCTGTTTGTAACAAACACTAATCACATCGGGTTCTACTGAAAACCTTATGTACCTTAAATGAATTCTACCGAAGTATTACAGTGTAGTATTCAAAACCTATGTTAGCACGTTTCTTCTCTTCATTTACACTGTAAATTGGCCTAAGATCTTTCTCATAATTGATATCCAATTAATGGTGTCTTTCAAATACTAGTTATATTCTTCAGTGCTATTCCTTTCCGTTTTAATTATTATTTTTATTTAATCTTTTTAACATACATTAATAATTTAAACATTTACTCTTCGTCGTCCAATCCTACGTACACTATTTGTGTACTAGTTAAATTTTTCCGTAGCATAATAATTATTTTGATATATCTATGAAATGTTAAAATAATATGCTCTCTGTTCTGAGAGAGAGAAAGGATTTTCTGAAAGCTCGAGTAACTGAGTAGCTGTCATCTGCACGACTGACGCTTGTATTTTTGTATACGCCAAAAATAAACCCACAATGTATTATGAATTCAGAGAAAATTTGCATTTGAATAGTCATAAAGAGTCGTACGTAATCTTCCAATATAAATGCACTACTCTCTTTGACCCTATAAATATTGGTTTTAGTGATGTACAATCTTTTTAGAAACCGAACACTATTGCGTATGCAATGTTTTTTATTGCTTATTACGACGACCAAGGATAGAAACTAATTTGAAACGCAGTATACTCGTAGATTAATTTTTCTACTTAATAATTGTGAAGCTCAAGGCAGAGCCTTTTCAGAACAATTCAATTCGAGTCACGCCACTAAAATATTTGTACAATATTGTAGTTAAAACTCATTAGCTATAGGATTATTTATTATATCTTTCAATATTTCACTATGCATGGTATTATAAAACTATACTTACTTCGGTAAACCATATCTAACTAATGCCATACACATGTGTGCTATGGTTTAGGATTGCAAAAGTGTCTAATAATGCATATATACATTTAATATGACGATTTTAACTAAATATAATAAGTTGTTTTAAATATAATAGTTTGTTACAATGTCTGAAAGATCGTAATATCAGTACTATGTGTTTCTTGATATGTTTCAAAAGTTTATGTTTAGTTTAAAATGAAATCAATAAGTCTCTTCGGAAATGTATATAAAGTATGTTTATACATTGCATCACATTTTTATTCTCATCTTAAATGAGCAAAACGAGTTAGGCAAAGTGTTAGTGGTTTCTTAAAAAATTATGGTTGCCTGTAAAGTCGGTTTTACGGGCGAAGATTTTACGTGACAACGTCTTTTTCTCGGTAGAATATTTATTGATATGAATATTATTAAATTGCACAATAGGAACAAGGAATTGAATGAAAATAAGAATTGCACAAATTTTAACTATAGAAATATATTTTGTTTACTAAAACATTGTACATAATTTGAAATTAATTAAAATTTGTTATTGTAAATGGTAAAGTTGAATAAAACATTTACTAAAATTGGAATTTGAAATTCTTGCTAAACACAGTTAAATTATAACTCCGCGCGTGGTGATTGGTCGGTTTAGTTCGTTTGTTTGGTCGCACTGTTATGACAGGTTAGAGGTTATAATTTGTTATTTTAAATGTTTGACTAGCAATACGCGCTGTTTCTTCTCAATCGACTGAATTACGATTGATTGCAGAGTGATTTAAACTAATAATTTACTTAACACTATCAACATTTGTCAATAGTATGACATAACCTATAAACTCAGTTTCTCAACTTTTGTGTCAATCTAAAAATTAATCAATCAATCATAGTTTACGATAATGAAATATCAGTGTACAATTATTTACCTTTATTGTTGTAGTTGTTGTAAATGACGAATCTAAGCACTCCACATTTTCACGAATAAACATAGTTATCTGCTTTATCCCGTGCGGCGGACCCACAGTTATCTGCTTTATCCCGTGCGGATCCCGTGCGGCGGACCCACTGGACGGGCATCGTAACGTTACCGGGCGTTACACTTTTTCATGAGTGACTCCGAGCCACAACCTAATTTAAGACGTTGTCACGTCAAAAATTAATACCTCATCCACATTTATGTGTTTGTGTCGTAATAACTGCAATAAAATAAAACATATATTATAAGGCGGCAATTATTTATTTCATATGTATATGACGTATAACTGTACTAGTTGATGTAGTTTCCACAGGATTCAAAAATCTTATCAGTTGTGAACATTTATCTAACTAGTACGGCAAAACGTCTTGACATGCATAAAACCAAATTAACTTAATACAAATATATATATATATATATATATATATATATATATATATATATATAATATATATATTTGTATATATATATTATATATATAATATTTGATAAATAATATATATATATATATATATTTGTGTGTATCTGTTTGTGTGTCTCTCATCATGACTGCACTATTACTTTTTAACGGATACAATAAAAAATAAATATCTATTTAATACAGTTAATATTTCTGTTCCAATTTGCTGTTGAGGTGTATATGACTTTAAGTACTAACATCGGTTTAGGTCACTTGTCTTAATATTATACTATTTAAGATGAGATGACTTATGGGTGGTAACCAAAACAGTAGGAATAGGAGCCAAAAGTCAATTTGCAATGTATAATCAACCTGAGATTTCTTGAAATGGATAGAGGAATGTCAGCCTCACTAGTCACAACTTTAATCTCCATGCCTCCTTACGTAATATATTATAAGTATTATATACATATATATATATATATATATATATATATATATATATATATATATATATATATATATATATAATTTGAGCTTGTAAACCACACCATAACCTAACACTAAAGCGAAATGTGGATCTCAAGAATATTCATTATTTAACGTGTCCTGTTTTCCGAACAATAATTTAACAACCCAAGTAAGATATAGTAGCTTATAAAAGTACAACAAAAGCTAATACAACTGATATATTTGTTTACGAAAGAACTACCACAAATAAAAGTCCCATCCATCAGCTGGGAGATGTAGAAGGACCCTAAGTTTTATAAGAAATGCTTTTAAGAAAGTTTCCACCCTCATTGACGCCACAATTAGTTGGAACAAAAGTTCCACAGTTGTACACTTACTGTAGTAACACGTGTCTTATAATTTATAAAGTGTTGAATTTGATAGAAAAAACTATTTATTGGAGGTCCCTTACACTTGCTTTGTGTGCAAAGATCTTGTTGTAAAAAAAATTTAAATAAATTCTTCTAACATTCCCGAAAAATGGTCACATAATGCTTTAGTTAGATGACCGCATGTAGCGTTTTTAAAGCTACATTGATTTATTTTTTTAATTAAAACTTAAATTAAATAAAAATTTTGGGATCGAAATATTGGGACTTAATTTTAGATTAGATTGTGAAATGTCAGGGTAAAATCGAACATGTAATCCTTTGGCAAGTTAGCACTGGTAGTTTTAAATTGTTAGGAAGGCAGGTTGACTGCCTTGAATTGATTAGAACTTGTCTTATTGTGAGTATTGTTCTCCTGGTTTGATACAGCTGGACCAATGAGAGAGCTCCACGGATGTCCTGCAAAGGTGATTGGAAAGGGAAATATTTAAGCGCCCGCTCATAATTTACGCCCTTCTTTTGGTTATTTTCGTGAAAGTTAATTGCAGTGCGCCGTTTTTCTTAAATTTTTTTCCGCGAGTGATTTTGAGGTAAGCACCAAATTTATTGTACGTTTTATTGAAATAGTCATCCTGATCTGATTTTAAATTAATTCTGTTGTCTTTTTATAGGAAACATTAAATTCATAGAAACTACAGAGCAATCTGAATAAGTTATTCTCGAAGAACAATAGAGCATAATAGAATCATACAAGTTACATTTGGTTCATGCTTGCAAGAGAAGTGAATTAAAATTGAACTTTGTTAATAACTTTAATTGAGATTTAAAAAGGTAGTAATTTATTAATATTTAACTGGAACTGTTTTATTTTGAATTATTAATTGAAAATTAATTGAACTTTAATAATTGTTAGAGAGAGACTTGTAATCTGAATTGCAGAGACTTGAAAGTTAAGGTTCAAATAGTGTAAAGAGAAGCTGAAATTTTTATTTTGAATTTTGAGTGAACTTAGAAGTGAACGTTTTAATTTTTATTATTTCCAAGTGGTATTTCATTCTTATTTTAAAACTTTATTATTTTATTTTAGAAGAGAGCTCTGATTTTTAGTTTGATATATTTGATTAATATTTTTATTTCTTGCCAAAGGAATTTTTAAATTTACAAAAAGGGTTGTCAATTCTTTGTGGAAAATAGAGTGATAAAAATTCTGAAACGTTGAACTTATTATTTTGCCAGTTAAAATGAAATGCATTGTTTTTATTTAGAACTGTGATTTTTATTTTAGACAAACCAAATAATATTTAATAGTTAACAAATTTAGTAATACATTGTACTTAATATTCACTAGAATCTTTACTAATCAAAAAATATTTTATATCGTCTTGGATGTATTATTGATGATTTAAATAATTATACTCTGGAATATTAATAACAACAATCTAAGTCGTTATACCGCATTAAAAACTAGTCTTTGAATACGAATTAGATATGGAATATATATAAAACCTGAATTTTATATTAGGATATATAAAAACGTAAAAAATGTCAATTTCTATGTATTAAATTGTAATTCGTCTCGTAAATTATTTAAAATAGAGAATAAATTATTTGAATTTTACTAAAATATTTTTTGGCATCCATGAGGTAAATTATGGTAGTAATAGGAAGAAAACTACATCTTGGCAACATGTTCCAACCCTAGATACAAGTAGAAATATTTCTCTAGTCCCTATGGGGTAAGCTATGTTTATTTTCTAGACGTTGCTCTTTTACTCTCTCCTATCTTACTGTTCTTAAAAGATATTCTACATTGCTCCAATAGATTAGTATGTAAAAGTCAACTTGGCTATTGCTAAAACATGTTAAAATATTAAATTAATAATTATATTTATATTTATAATTAATATTAAATGTCTACAAATTTAAATTAAAATAATTATGTCATTTATACCACAATATCCATTCTTACGTACAGTTTTTGCATTCTTTCAGTCTAATCCATACGGCAATTCTATCCACTTTTAATGTCAGAGTCAGTCTTATCAATGATCGGTCTCCCAGTTGTGTGTCATAAATTTGCCGACATTTTAAAATGCCTTTGACGCTAAAAAGCGCTTGTGGCGAATTTTTCACGCTTTTGGCATTAGGGCGATGGAATCTGGCCATCTGTTGATTAAATAGGTTGCCTGTGAGGGCAAGTGCTCATAAGCAACCGTGTTTCTGTCTCTGGTTTCATACTCATGTATGTCTCGGCCCCTTATCAGAACAGAATTGTCATCTTGACTTACAGAACAGAATTGTTTGCAAAATGTAGAGACACGGCAGAGTCACCAGTTGCGATTGTTTGAAAGCTTGTTTGCAGGATTCTATAAAATTTATGTATTCGATTATTTGAATCGCTTTCTTTTGCAATTTAAACGCTCTTGATAATTGATTGTTTGTGCACGTCTCCCAAAGAATCAATTAGTATAAAAGGTGTGGATAAATGAGGCAATAATACGCCACTATCAGTACTTGATTAGGCCAGTATTTGACTAAAGACCTCAAAACACAAAAGAATGAAGACAATTCCATGTCAACCCTCGATCTAGGTGTATACCTAGGAAGTTCGAGGCATGGACTTCTTCTAGTATGGAATCTGCTAGCATGATGCTCGGGCTGTTTTCTGATTGAACACAGTGCAATGAAAAATTCAAAAAGTTTAATTTAGAAGAATTTATTATCAGATTGAGGCTTTAAAAGGACTTAAGTATCCTTTAGATTAGGTTTGAAACTTAGTTTGCAATCTGAAAAACTTGTGATTGATGGCTTAGAAATAAACTAAGCCATGATAGTGGCACTCCTGTAACGCCATACTTAGTTTAAAAATTGAAAATAGATAGCAGGAAGATTGCAATAAACCCGATTATTGAATGCCATGTGAGTAATGTTTGTGAAACTTACAGGACAAACCTTATTATTCATCTAAGAAGCAGTAAAATGACACAATCTCTCTTTCTTTAAAGTGAATTCACTACCTTTCTGAAGTGAACTTAGTATATTTGGTTCAATATATGTTGGTATTCGACATTCGGGAAATCCCTAAAATTCACCACATTTTGACATAATTACTCAGGCATATTCAAACATAGTGTCGGAACCTCTTACCAAGGTATTATTTGAGTTTAAGACAAAATAGTATGAAATTTTAAAAAATGAGAGATAAGTAGCAAACGGAGAAAACAAGCACTCAGTATTTAGGGATAGCCGAATAGCATGAATTTACTTGCTTCAAATATTTGCTTTCATCTCAGCTGCATTCCAAATCCAACAAAACAACCTATCCATTTTTACATATATAAAAAAAGAGAATACTGTTAGGAATCATGTTGTTAACATTAAATTTATTTTGGAAAAAGCTTTTCCACAGTAACCAAGAAACGAAAATATTTGAAATGTCCAATATTGTTAAGCAAAACTCTTAAAGTGAGCGCCTGAAATAGTTTATGCATGAAGCATTTTAGTCTGACAAATGGGTACACATGTTTATCTGTCCCTTGATAGATACTACAAGCAACGCTCAATAAAGCAGTGGAGCTACTTCAGTTAGAATAACTCAGGTTTCATGATACCTGGCTTTATCCAAGAAAGTTTTTACAGAACAGTTTCTTTCAATGAATGCTACAATATGTAATAAAGAACAACTCTATAAACTTCAATAAAATGTCACAACATCAAACAGTTATTTTGTATAACTGAGATAGGATAAATATTCTTGTCGGATTTTACAACCGTAATATAGTTTTTTCAATACAGTATTTTTGTTTTAGTTTGATAACTTCAAATGTTTTACCTAATGTCTGGAATAACCATACAAAAGACTTATTTTGGTACATGATGTATAGATTTTCAAGCTTTTATTTATGAGACTGACTTGTAAGACGAGCTGTCGAGTTGAGGGAGAAGTCATTTGTTAGATTTGTCTGTGAAACGAACTTTTATGAGATTACACTCTAGGGCGAGATATTTGAGAGATTGAGCTTCGACACCCGCTATTTGAGGGATGGGACTATCAAAAACTGTTTGTGAGGGGTTATTTATATGAACTATTTGTAACACTGACCTGCAAAGCAAGCAGTTTGTATTACAGAACTAATTAAGAGGCTGATGATCGAAAAAGCTATTTGTGTCATGTGTCCAAATGATATCGGCTGAATATATCATGCTAAAAATAATTCCTTGTTTTTGCAAGTTCCACTCTTTGCAAAAGCAGGAGATTATTTAGATAACTCACTACCCAAAAAAGAATACATTTTGATGTAAATTGTTACTGAAACAGTCAAATTAATTAGTCTATCAAAGTTTACGTTTTTGTTTGTCATTAAAAAATAAGTAAGAAATGGCGTAAAAGTTATAGTCATATCTTGCATAGTCTACCTTTTGTCAGTCTAAATGAGTTAATTGAAGAAAATATTATTCGGTTATTATTTTTTTTAGGAAATTTTTTTTCATCTGAAAAACCAGTATTTTATTATAATTATAATAAACATCGGTTTATGTGTTATTACAGCATGGTCGTCATTTTGTACCTGGTTAATATTTTCTTCAACATTTAGAAAGCAAGTCTTTCTTAGACTGAACCATCTGTATAGTTTATAAGTTGATATATTCATATGATTAAAAGCATAAATTTTCATAAATAAAAACAGTCAGATATTTGGAAAATTAAGCAATATTCAACTATACTATACGACGTGCCTTACTTTTTTAACGTGATAAATCAAATGGTGAAGTTTAATAGATTATTTATTGGTAATCCTGTATAATAAAATAATTATTTAACAATATCCAACAATAAAAGAACTAAAAACACTTGCAGTTAATGCAAGTTCCTCGTTACTCATTAATAGTGGTGAATAATTATGTAATTTTGTACTATTCAAATTAAAATTAAAAATCTTATTCAAAACAATATAAAGAAAATGTAGGAAAATGAGGAAAAAGGAAGATATGCTTTATCTATCCATGACCTTTTTCAAGATTATACGCCTTGAACGAACAAATTAATAGTTTTATTTAAAGATAATTCTCTATTAATAAATACTTGGTGAGGTTTTTACTTAATATAGCCTGTTCATTATACAATTAAAAGTTTCTAACTCTACTGATTTACAATATAGAGTTTAAATATAACAAAAGTCAAAGTTAGGTCAATGTTTTCAGGTAATATTTTACAAGAGGTTCGCGTAAACTAAGTTAAAAGGTAGAATTAAATTCATCCTTGGTGGGTTAGTGCTTCCAACTATTGAAAGGAATTTTTCAACCCTGCAATGGTTTACAGTAAAATAAAGTTTTTTTTATAAACAAGCAACCAATGAATAGTTCATCTTAAAGCTGATAATAAGCATTGATTTTGAAGTGAACTTGCTAATTACCATCTTGAGGTATTTTTGGACTGTTCAAAATGAAAAACAATTCATAACTCCTTGTAAGTAAAGCCCTATATGTACAATAGCGGTTTATAGTTCAACTTATAATGAACCTACAATAATTTATTCTCATTAAGAGTTTTCAGAACTTTGATTTTTGTGAATTTAAAATGAAACCACGTTTAATACACTAACGCACCTCCAATATTGTATAGAGCTGTAATTTGTTTTATACACATTTCCAAAGGAATACATCTGCTCTTGTATTTATTAATACTTATTGGTTATTAGCTCTACTTATTATAAATCATAATAATGATAAATTAAGGAAACTGTACTAAAAATTTAAAATATTGTAATTAAGTTTGTAAATAATATATTTTATTGTAAATAGGCAAATATGGTTGACAAGTTTATTGATTAATAGCGGTCTTTTTGACCACCGTAGGGTTTATCAGTTGTAGGATAATGGGTGGTTGATGATGAGGACATTAATTGCACTTTATACATTTTTAACATAATGAAACCAGGAAATCGATCTATGATTGGAATTTCGTGTCGAAATTGAAATGTACTCAATCCCATTTTTAGACGGATTAGTTATTATAATTGAAACAAAATTTGAATTTATATCTACAGGAAAGCAACTCATACAGATAGGTTCATCACCAATGAATCTAACCATCCATCTGCACAAAAAAGAGCAACATTTAATTCAATGATTTATAGACTGTTAAATACACCACTTTCAACAGAAAACTACAAGAAAGAACAAATTTACATCAAATCTATTGCTATCTTAAATGGTTACACTACACAACTCATTGACAATATACTAAAAAAAGCTTGAAAAAGAAGAAGTAGAAAAGATAAGACAACATTTAGACCACCTCAAGACACAAAACATGAATTTATTTGCACTACATACAGCACTTTTTCAAACCAAATATTCAAAAATTTTAAAAAGCATACAAATAAAACTGTCACTCACAGAACAAGCAACAAACTATCCCAAATTTTAGGAAACCCTAAGGAAAAAATTTCAAATGTTTTTAAATCGGAAATTTTTTAAATTGGATGCGATGACTGTGACAAAATTTATATTGGACAAACAAAAAGAACAACAAAAACACGATTTAAAGAGCATTTATAACACACAAAACATGGAAGAGTTGAAAAATCTGCGGTAGCCAAGCACTGCATTGAATCAGGACACAGAACATCAATTAAAAATCTAAAATTAATAAAAGAAATAACAAAACCAATGAACTTAAATGCTTGGGAAACAATATACATAAACAGAAATAAAGAAAAACTCATGAACAATGAAGAGGGCCCTATTGAAAATTCCAATCTTCTTCCTTCTCAATTTATTCAAAAATTAAACTCTAGTCAAATCTAATTTTTCATACTGGCTGAAATATTTCCAAAATTTTTGTATTTACATTTTTACACCATATGGTATTTTAATATTGATTGTAACAAACAATGTGTAAATATTTATTTGTGGAGTTACCTGAAGATGAAACCTTTGGTTTCGAAAGGCCTCGTCCAAAAAATAAACAATTTTGAAAAAAAGTAGTGTTTTTATTAACATTTAGTAATATTTAAATAATAATATTATAGATTAAATTATTTTATAACGTAGATGCTGAAACAGAAGTTTTTCGCTGTTGTTCTAGTACAAAAGTGGGAAATCTTACAGACACCAATGTATACACCAACAGGTAATTTATTTTTATACTGGTATAAAAGATGACTGGTACTCAACCGATTACAATTGAAAAAGCAGCACTTTTTAACAAACAATTTTTACATTTATGGTCTTGAAAACAAAGAGTAAGCTTAATAGTAATAACAAAATTATTATTTCAACCTTTTCTGCAACCGCAGTTGATAAAAAATAAGAAGCATTAGCAATTTCGCTTAACATGTCAAATTAGCTATAATTAATGACTTACTATAAACCTAGAAATGCAATTACTTTTCTATAGTACATGGAGCACAATACATTACCACTAAAAAGCTAATAATTTTGACATTATACTTCCTACTTTCGGGCTTACAATAATTTAATGTTACATAACCGTTGGAGTTATTAAATCAAAATTCATAAAATGTTAGAAACAAATTCACATTTTCAAAAATTGGTTCCACTGCCTGACTTCAACATCCCACAAAATAATGCTCTTTAAATTAAAATAAAATTGTTCAGGAGTTTGGAATATTATTCACTACTATGACACCTCAAGAAAGCATAGAATCTTATTTACAAACAATATGCCCATGGTGTCATTTTTTGCTGTACGAAATTTCTTGCAAAGCCGCGGGTAACCGCTACTATTATAAATTAATTTCAGTTATGCGATTTATTTGAATAGCTAATGTGTTGCAGCTTTAAAATATATCAGAACACAAGTATTTGATTTCATAATGCCCTAACTTCAACAATTACATAGTGAACTTCTCTTCATCTTGCTCCATTAAAGCTGTTGCCAGTATAGTTAATGCGAGTGTAATAAAAAAGTTAGAGAGATGAAATGAAGGAGAGGACGTAAGGAATGTCGAGGTGGATGGTGGTAGGAGACGCTGGGTAGTGGGTGGCTGAGGGTGGTGGGTGGCGGTGGGTGGTGGGTGGGGTGTCAATGTCAGCGGAACTGAGTTTTCAGTCGCTGTGTGTTGCGCGGCTAGACATGATCTCCGCTAGAGATTTACACCCTGTGGCAGTAGTGTTCAGTACGTGATTAGACATGGTGTTTGCTTTATTGTTGGAACTTATACTATGTAAGTTAAATGGAATTTGAGTGCTTTATAAGACAATTTAGGCTGATAATGACATTGCATATAAGCATTTTTCTATTTTTACAAACATAAAGATCTCATTAAAAAATAACACTCTATGATGATTGTAATTTTTCAAAAAGACACTATCATGTATTTAAAGCAATCCGTAACAATATAAATTTACATATTAATAAATATTATATACATTTATAACAACTACAAATAAAATTCTTTAGTTTGCCGTAATAAATTATCTGTTGCACTTGTTTACGGCGTCATAACTATCTGTTATAGCAGTTATATAATTTCATGGAATTATATTTCTGACGCCAATGTTGAGATAAGCCTTGTTGCTACGACCAAGAAAATATTATAAAACGTCTATATTTATTTACATTGTAATTTACTCCAGCCTTACTATCTTTCTTGTCATACTAGATGATGCCTTGTTTCCCCACTAGGAAAAAACATATACATACACGTATAAATAAGAATCCTACTTCTGTCAAAAGAAAACTAAGATGGGTTTCGTAACCGTCTTTTAATTGATAGTAAACGTTAGACACTGACTTTGCCTTACATATCTTTATTACAAAACTGACCAAGCACTAAATATGCAGTTAAAAGAATATTTTTACTGAAACTTTTAATATTTTTATCTCAATATGTTTTAATCTATGCTCAATAGTGGATTTGAAGAGGTTGGAATAACAATTTTGTGGCTACAATAAAGCTTACTGTGCTTTCAAGACTACAAATAAAAAGAAATGAATTTTGTTTAGTGTAATTAAACATCTGGTTGAGCTGTAATAAAAAATATTTACACAGAAAATTAGATTAAATTTACTAGCTCTTTAAATTAATAAAATGTGTTTGTTCAGTGTAACTTCAAAGACCAAAGTGAAATTTTTTACATACTACGTCCAATGTTACTTATTCAAACAACAGTTTTACTAATTTATAGAAGTAAACAATGGAAATAATAAGTCTTATAGAAATTTTATTTGTGAGTATTCCGCTTAACACTTTGGATGCTAAGGTACAAATAATATTTTATTCTTTTATAAAGCTACTAATATTATGAACATTGCTTACCTAAAGTTCACGCCTAAACATGTAGCCTAATGTCATTGTAGCTTTTAAAAACTTGTAGGAAAAGAGTCAGGCTTTTCATTAAATATATTTTGTTTCATTTTGAAATACATTTAAAAATAATGTTTGGTGACCAACAGAATGCATAAAAGTAGAGGATATTAAATATCTTACGAAAATAATCCTACGTGATAAATAAATTAGATGTATCCATAAATTTAATTACCAATATATATATATATATATATATAAACATAGATATATATATATATATATATATATATATATATATATTTTAATATATATAAAACACTCAAATGTTCAATTCAACTCAATAACAGAAATATTCAATCAATTAGAAGTTATAACTGGGTACGTGTTGCACTCTGGTTATATTAAGAATGTTTGAGATTAGCCCATTAAAAGGTAGAATATCCCAAAAAAAATCCGGGCATTAATTGCTGAATACATTTTAGCCTTGAAAAATTCCATAAAATCCTAGGTGTTACGTTTCATCATGGTAGTTTTAAATATATAAAACATTATGATAAACCTCTCGTAGCTTTTTAATTAGCTGAATATTTGAAGGAACTGATACTATATACAGACAAGACAGCATAATAGAATAGGGATCATCTAAAATTTTAAAAATAAGACGTTTCCATAAATGACTATAATAAAAATAAATTCATGTCACATAAGTGTTTTACTGGTAGAAAATAAAACAAAATATATCGTGTAATAAGTCTAGAAGGAATTTAAACCTATTCCTTTTCCACGATTTACAGAGTTTTATCTTGATTTTATTTTAGATTCAAATTTCTTTAAAACTGTAAGATATATCCGAACCTATATATAAAATATGGTTAATCAGACAGTATGTAATAGAATCAGTTCAATATAAAAACAAAAATTGTATTTATATGCTATTTAATTATACTTAAAGTGTACAACGTATAATATAATTAAAATCTATAATAATAAAAGTGACTGCAAGCTATGGTAGACGAAACTATATTAGTTATGTAACAGTTTAATATTAAAAGATATTGGTAGTGCCTAATTTTAAGAATTTCGACCTTTTACGTAAATATATATCCAACCACAAAATAATTACTTTAAAACTCATCTGACATTTTAAAATCTTACGCAAAAACTGCAGAATAAATCTTCTTTGGGAGACACGAGATGCTTAAACGTCGAAGAGTTTTAAAAGCTTCAAATACAGTACATTGACTTGATATATGTATTAGAAGAATACACATCATATGAGCGTATTGTTTATTCAATTTTTCTTCCTATAGACTAAGAAAAGTAGGAAATATCTGCTTTTTTAATATACTGTCGGACATAGATAAAGTTGACAAAATGTAATTTAGACGGATTTATTTACATTTAAATTACGAATTAATCAATTATTTTTTCCCATAATACGTATATCTCAAATTAAATGTTTAGTGTAGAATTCAATGTTTTAGTGCTAAATACTTATCAAGCAACCGAACGCAACTAGCATTTTAATTCACTCTTAAAAAATTATGATCGTTTTTATTTTTACACGTATGAGAAATTAAATTATTACTCTTTATCTCTCAAACCTAAAGTTATTTGTAGCGTAGGCACATATACATTCGGTTATTCAAAAAACAAGGCAGTCGGAAAAATTGACCGATAGAAGTGACTACTTCTTATAGTCATAATAATAATAATATTCTTTGTTGCGTGAAACAATTACAATATTGCATGGAATACGTCAACGTAACTATATAAAGTACATCAGATAAATGATGTTGGTCAAGGTAAATACGTACAATGTAATACGATTCTTGTATGTATCAGAACCGGGGATTTCATGGTTATTGTTAATTTCAAAAATGTTCATCCCAGCGGCCCATCATGAACTCATCAGTTGAGTAAAATGCCTTTGACATAATAAAATGTTTTAGTCGAGTTTTGAATTGTTTTGTTTCATTGAGTTTTTTGATGCCCTCAGGGAGTCTATTGATTAGTCCGACTCCAACTTGAGATGGTAAGTGTTTGAAAGCTGCCGTTCTGTGCTGATCGACTCGAAAGTTATTCCTGCCTCTAGTCCCATATTGGTGGACATCCCTGCCCCGTACCAACTCGCATTTAAGGCCATCTCGAGAATATAGAGACAGGGAAGGGTCAGCAATCCAAGCTCCCTAAAGGCATATTTGCACGACTCTCTGGGGTTTAATTTTTAAAGAATTCTTACGGCTTTCTTTTGAGATCTGAAAACTCTTACAAATCTGTATTTGGATCAGCTTCCCCACAATCTCAAGCCATATGTCAAATGTGGATGTATCAGACCGAAATATGCCATTTTTAATACATCGACCGAACAAAATTTTGCAAGATTGCGCAGTACATAAATTCCCGAAGCAATCTTAGAGCAAACGTTTTCAATCTGATCGTCCCATGTCAGCCCCCAAACAAGGTACATTCCAAGGAACTTAATGGAGTCTGTTTCTTCCAGAAGGAAATCGTCCACCATCACCGCGGGTCGGAGCTCTTGCTCTTGTTGTTGCCGAACGCAAAAATGTATGACGTTTGATTTTGAACGGTTTTTTTTTTTCAGATTGATTCTGGAGAATTGATTTTGATCTGACGCAGAGAGTCGTATCGTCAGCATACTGAATCAATTTTCCATTCTGGATTGCGGAATTCAATCTGCTGACGTAAATTAGAAAAAGGACTGGCCCTAATAATAGTAGTTTATATATATATATATATATATATATATATACATATATATATATATAATATATATATATATACATATATATATATACATATATATATATATGTGTAGAAAAAGGCCAACATATTAATATTAATTGACTATATTTCGCATTACGCTTCTTCAGGTCAAAACAACATAACAAAACACATAAAATAATTAAAAACATACATGTAAACAGATAAATCAATTAATAAGCATAATATTCTTGAAATGATAAACATATGTTCAAACTGTGGGTGTAAAGATGTGATGAGTGTTCAGATGATTAAAATTTATCGAAGATTTAATCCATAGGGAAATTTAGATTTTGTGACAATTTGACATGCTTGTTCTAAATTTCTTAATTTTGATGTATTTGAATTATTTTTTATTGATCGTATTGGTTTTTACTGTATATAAATTTTCAAAAGTTTCTTTGTGTAATTTACTATGAATGACTAATGGTTTTGATTCATCATTATGCTTAAAATCATAACGGTGACCTGTCATTCTTATTCTTAAATTATTTGTTGTAGAGCCAATGTAGTCTTTAGGACATTTTTTTACACTGAATTTGGTATACTACATTTTTTGTATCACATGTCAAATTTCCAATAATTTTGTATACTTTTTTTAGTTGAACTACTTTCGAATTTTGATGACTCTTGTATTTGATTGCACACCATGCATCTTGATTTATTACATGGATGTGCTCCTTAAAATTTATTTTCCACATCAGAATCAGCTGGTAATTTTGGTTTCGATATAATGTCCTTTAAGATAGGAGGTCTTTTAAAAACAATACGTGGAATACTTTTTAGAAATGAGTCTGTCAGTGGAGAATTTTGAAGAATTTTGTAAGCTACTTTAAAAATGTTGTTAATTTTGTAAAGGCCAGGATGATATTGTGTTATTAATTTAGGCTCATCATAATATATTTCTTTTTGACATAATTATTATTAAGTTTACTTTCATTGAGCTGTAGCTTTTCATTCAATAGCTTCTCAGGATATCCTCGTTTAAAAAAAAGCATCATATATGTTACTAAAATAATTTTTAAGATCTTCACTCTCACTGCATAATTTAGTTGCTCGTGTAGCCAAGCTTTTGGGAATTGATCTTTTTACATATACAGGGTGACAACTGTTGTAGTGTAGATATTGAAAAGTGTTGGTAGGTTTTACATTAATTTTGTGTTTCGAGTAACCTTTCTTGATGTAAACGTCAATATCCAGAAATGTAACTGACTCTGTTGAAATTTTCCAAGTAAATTTTAAATTGTTATCGAATGAGTTCAATGCGTTTAAGAAATCTAAAAGTTTTTCATTACTCTCTGTCCATAACATAAAAATGTCATCTATGTATCTAGTCCAGAATAAAGGTTTAAATGTTTTGAGAATGTAGAAAATCTTGTTCAAATTTTGCCATAAAAAGATTTGCTTATGATGGGGCCATTCGGGTACCCATGGCTGTTCCTTTCTTTTGTAAATAAAATTTGTTTTGAAATCGAAAAACAGTTGGAAGATAATATAAAATTTATGAGAGTAATGATGAAGTTAGTGCTTGGTTTTGAATTTCCAGGTCTTTTATTTAGAAAGTGTTTCACAGCTCCAATACCTTTATTGTGGTCAATATTAGTATATAAGGAAGTTACATCAATCGTAACTAACGTCACATTTGTTGCAATAGGTTGGGGTATTTCTTTTAATCTTTCAATAAAATGATCAGTGTTTTTCAAGTAGGATGGTACATTTTTGACAAACTCCTGTAGGTGTACATCTACAAACCCTGATATTCCTTTCTGTGGGAGATGATATTGAGGCGACTATGGGACGGCCAGGTGGTGATATCTTTGTTTTGTGTACTTTCGGTAACAGGTAGAAAACGGGTGTTTTGAGGATTTGTGTTTTATTAAAATATCAATTAGCTCTTTTGGCAATTCCTCTTTAATAGAATTTTCTTTCAAATATTTCGTTATTTCTTTATTAAATTGGTTTGTCATATCAGATTTTAATAACTGATAAGTGTCTTCATGTTCTAATTGACGGTTGGCTTCTCTAATATAGTCTGAAATGTTCATGATTACTGTTACATCACCTTTGTCAGCAGGCAAAATTACAATATTTTTGTTATTTTTCAGTGTTGAAATGGCTTTAGATTCTTCCTTAGAGAGATTTGATGACGTTGGCAAATCATCAGAAAAATTTGGGTTAGCAATGTTAGATAAAATAACGTTCAAACATTGTTCGATAGGGTGGTCTGGACTTAATGGTGGTGGTTCCCAACTTGATGTATCTTTAAAGTGTTCAGCGAACGTTTTCATTTCAACAGTCATGCAATGTAAATTGTTAATGTTTTTTGTGTTCATTTGAGAGTCATTGTTGTTATCAAAAAATATTTTAATCTCACATTTCGGGCAAATTGAATAGTATCCATCACTAATTGAATGTGGTCAAAAGTTGGAGTTGGAGCAATAAGTAACATTTGACAGGTATTTGGTCTTCCGATCATATGGTAATTTGCTTATTTAAACACATATGTGACAGATACGGCCAAATACAAAATAATTGAATCGGAAAACTAGCGCTCAGTGGTGTAATGGTAGCACATTCACACGGCAATTGAGAGATCCGGGTTCGACTCCCGACGGAGTAAGTACTTTTTGTGATTCAATGTTTATTTAAATTAAATAAGGCTATTGCCATTTATACAATTTAACGTATATATATGTATATATATATACGTTATATATATATATTTATTTATTTATTTGTCAAAAAGTATGTTTAGAGAATTATTAAATGGATACTATTTTTTATTTTAAAGTAGTATGATACATTCTTTTACATAAAATGTTTTATATTTGTTATAAATCTCATACATATTGTTTAGTATCTTTAACATTTAATACGATACAATGATCACTGATTTCTAAATATTATAATAACAAATATATTTACTCTTTTGTAACTATCGTTTATAAGAGTTTCTTTATTTGCTCAGTATTAACTTCACTACAATCTTGTATCTCCGAAATAATTACCTTATTTTAATTGTTATTATATTTTAAAAATGAAGTTACGGGTTTGAGATAACTCAAATAAGAAATATACATTCTTGAATAAAATCTTGCTAAATTTCTTGTAAACAAAGCACCGAAACTTTATATTAAACAAAGCTTGGATGCGGATTTATTGTCAAAGGTATTGTCGAATAAACAAAGCTTTGTGGATTATCTAGATTCATATCTTATAGAAAACACAAAAGGATATATGACTTTTGTCCTATTTCATAATATTCTTATATTTTCAGTACAATGACAGTAAATTTTTCACTACTGTTTAAGATCTCCTCCCTTACTTTAATTAAAGTGTGGAATAGCCTCTTTAGACCAAGATTAATGTTATAGTTATTACAATGTAGTTATTTTATATTGTTAATAATTCTGTGATGAAATCAATAAACTAAACTCAATCGCTTATTCAGTATTTTAAAAACTGAAATCAGAAATTTATTTTATGTTCGGATAAATACGGTACGTCTTTCGTACAATATGTATTTTATCAATTAAAACA
>NW_025779983.1:0-32104 GCF_021130785.1 Homalodisca vitripennis
ATTAAACGCCTTCTACTAAATCTCAGCAAACTAATAGTAACACACTATAGTTAATACAAATCAAAAGATATCGAAACTAACAAAACATTAAGTGGTTTCCTAGGAAACGTAAATTATTCTTTGGAAAATTATTTTATTCAGTTTTAGTCACATTGTACTATTTATGATATATTAAACGCCTTCTACTAAATCTCAGCAAACTAATAGTAACACACTATAGTTAATACACATCAAAAGATAATCGAACACTAACAACACATTACCGTGGTTTCCTAGGACAACGTAACATTCTTTTTTGGAACATTATTTTCTCACCCTTTCGTCACATTGTACTATTTTTAATATTATACAGTTCTTCTACTTGAATCTCAGTAACTAAAAGTTACCCACACCTAGTTAATTCCAATCACAAGATATCGAAACTAACAAGAAATTAAGTGGTTTTCTAGGAAACGTCTGTGACTTCTTTGGAAAATTATTTTATTCAGTTTAAGTTATTGTACTATTTTAGTGTATATTAAACGCCTTCTACTAAATCTCAGCAACCTAATAGTAAAAACATTATAGTTAAGAAGTCAAAATCACACGATAGTCGAAAAACTTAACAAAACCTTTAAGTGGTTTACTAAGAAAAGGAAATTGTTCTTAGGAAACTTTATTTTATTCAGTTTTAGTCTTATTTGTACTATTGAATCCTATTAAACGCCTGTCTACTAAAAATCTCAGCAACCTAAAAGTAACCACACTATAGTACTCAACACCAATTCAAAGATACTCGAAGACTAACAAAACTTTAAGTGGTTTCCTTAGGGAAACGTAAAAATTATTTTTTGGAAAATTATTTTATTCATTTTTAAGTCTTATTGTACTATTTATTATATATTAAAACGCCTTTCTACTCAAAAATCTTAGCTAACATTATAGTAAACACACTATAGTTACCATACAAATCAACCAGACTCGAAAAACTATACAAAACATTAAGTGGTTTCTAGGAAACGTAAATTATTCTTTGGAAGTATTATGTTTATTCAGTTTAAGCCACATTGTATATATTATGATATATTAAACGCCTTTCTACTAATATCTCAGCTACTTAAAAAGTAACACACTCATAGTTCAATGACAAAACTCAAAAGATATCGAAACTAACAAAAACATTAAGTGGTTTACTAGGACAACGTAACAATTATTCTTTTTATGGAAATTTTTTTTATCCCCAGTTTTAGTCCACATTGTACTATTTTTTCCTTTACTTAATAAACGCACTTCTACTAAATCTCAGCTCCACTAATAGTAACACACTATTAGTACCAATACAAATCAAAAGATATCGAAACTAACCAAAAACATTGAAGTGGTTTCCTAGGAAAACGTAAATTTATTCATTTGGCATATTATTTTATTCAGTTTTAAGGTCACATTGTACTATATTATGTATATTAAACGGCTTCTACTAAGATCGCAGCATACTAGATAGTAACAAACTATCGTTAATACAAATCAAGATACTCTGAAACTAACAACAACATTGTTTCAAAAGTGGTTTCCTAGGACAAACGTAAATTATTTTTTGGAAATTTTATTTTATTCAGTTTTTGTCACATTGCAACTATTTATGTCATATATTAAAAGCCTTCTACTAAATCTCAGCAAACTAATATCAGTATACACAATATGAGTACCAACACATTTCAAACCAGAATATCCCGAAACGAACAAAAACATTTAAGTGGTTTCCTCAGGCAACGTACAATTATTCTTTGGAAATCATTATTTTATTATCAGTTTTAGTCTTCATTTGTACTATTTTATGATATACTTAAACGCCTTCTACTACAACTCGAGCAAACTACATAGTAACAAAACTATAGCTTAATAGACAAATTCAAGAAGATATCGAAACTAAACAAAAGCCATTAAGTGGTTTCCTATGAAACGTAAATTATTCTTTGGAAAATTATTTTATTCAGTTTTAAGTCACATTGTACTATTTATTATTCTTAATTAAACGCCTTCTACTAAATCTCAGCAAACTAATAGTAAATCATACTATAGTTCATACAAATCTCAAAAGATATCGAAAACTAACAAAAAACAATAAGTGGTTTCCTAGGAAACGTAACATTATTCTTTGGAAATTATTATTTTTCAGTTTTTCGGCCACATTGTACCTATTTATGATATCTTAAACGCCTTTCTACTAAATATCCAGCCACCTAATTAGTAAACACACATATAGTTAATACAAATCAAAAGATCTATCGAAAAAAAACTAACAAAAAACATTTATGTGGGTTTCAAGGAAACGTAAGTTATTCTATTACTACACACATATAGTACAAACACAATTCAACAAGATATTGCAAATACAACCACTTAAAGTGGTTACCTAGGAAACGTAAAATTATTCTTTGGAAAATTATTTTATTCAGTTTTTAGTCCACATTGTACTATTGCTATTGGATCATTAAACGCCTTCTACTAAATTCTCAGCAAACTAATAGTACAACACACTATAGTAAGTACCAACAAATTCAAAGATATCCGAGAACTAACAACAACACTTAAGTGTGTTTCCTAGGAAACGTAAATTATTCCTTTGGACAACATTATTTTATTCAGTTTTAGTCACATTGTACTATTATATGTCATATTAAAACGCCTTCTACTAAATCTCACAGCTACACTAATTAGTAAACACACTTATAGTTAATACAAATCAAAAGATATCGAAACTAAAACAACAAAAACATTAAGTGGATTTACTAGGGAAACGTAAATTATTCTTTGGAAAATTATTTTATTCAGTTTTAGTTCACATTGTACGTATTTTATGTCTACGTTAAATGCCTTCTACTAAATCTCAGCAAACATAATAGTAAACACACTATAGTACAACACTCAAACACTATTCAAAAGATAATCGAAACTAAACAAAACATTAAGTGGTTTCCTAGGAAACGTAAATTATTTCTTTGGAAAAATTATATTATTCAGTTTTAGTCACATTGTACTATTCTGTATGTATAGTATTAAACGCCTTCTAACTAAAATCAGCAAAACTGAATAGTAACAAAATATAGGTAATACACAAATCAAAAGATATCGAAACTAACACAAACATTAAGTGGTATCCCTAGGAAACGTAAATTTATTACTTTAGGACAAATTATTTTATTCAGTTTTAGTCACATTGTAATATATATGATACATTAAACGCCTTCTACATACAATCTCAGGAAATACCTAATAGTACAAAAACACACTAACTAGTTAATCCACAACGATCAAAAAGATATCGAAACTAAAAAAACATTAAGTGTGTTTCCTAGGAAATCGTAAATTATTCCTTTTGGAATATAATTATTTTATTTCGTTTTTGTCATGTTTATTGTACTATTTATGATATATTAAACGCTTCTACTAAATCTCAGCAATACTAATAGTAACACACTATAGTTAATACAAATCAAAAGATATCGAAACTAAACTCAAATACATTAAGTGAAGTTTCTTATGAAACGTAAAAATTATATCTTTTTGGAAAAATAAAAAAAAAAAAAAATTATTTTTATTTCAGTTTTAGGTTCACACTTGTACTATTTATGAATATATTAAACGCCTTCTACTAAATCTCAGCTAAAGACATAATAGTAACACACTATAGTACCAATACAAATCAAAAGATATCGAAACTAACCAAAACATTAAGTGGTTTCTAGGACAACGTAAATTATTCTTTGGAACATTTATATTTATTAAGTTTTTAATCACAATGTACTATTTATGCTATATTAAAACGCCTTCTACCTAAATTGTTCAGGTAAAACTAATATGTAAACGCACTATAGTAAATAAAAATCAAAAAGATATCGAAACTTAATCCAAAACATTAAGTGGTTTCCTAGGAAACGTATAATTATTCCTTGGAAAATTTTATTTTATTCAGTTTTAGTCACATTGTTACTATTTATGATTTATTAAAAAACGCCTTCTACTAAATCTCAGCATAACTAATAGTAACAAACTATAGCTAATACAAATCAAAAGATATACGAATACTAACCCAAAACATTAAGTGGTTTCCTCAGGAAACGTATATTTATTCTTTGGAAAAATTATTTTATTCACTTTTAGTTCACATTGTACTATTTATGTATATTAAACGCCTTCTACTAAATCTCAGCAAACTAATAGTAACACACTATAGTAAATACAAATCAAAAAGATATCGAAAACTAAGACAAAACATTAAGTGGTTATCCTAGGAAAACGTAAATTATTATTTGGGCAAACTTATTTTATTCAGTTATTTTAGTCAAACATTGTAACTAATTATATACTTACATTAAACGCCTTCTACTAAATCTCAGGCTCAAACATAAAAGTAACACACTATAGTTAATACCAACTCAAAAGATATCGAAACTAACAAATACATTAAGTGGTTTACTAGGAAAACGTAAATTATTCTTTGGGGACAAACTTATTTTTATTCAGTTTTTGTCAAGATGTACTATTTATGTATAATACTTATTAACGCCTTCTATATAAATCTCAGCAAAACTAAATAGTAACACAACTATAGTACCCAACACAATATCAAAAGATTATCGAAACACTAACAAAAACATTAAGTGGTTTCCTAGGAAACGTAAATTATTCTTTGGAAAATTATTTTAGTTTCAGTTTTAGGTCACATGGTACTATAATATGATATATTACAACGCCTTCTACTAAAAATCAGTCAAACTAATAGTAACACACTATAGGTTAATACAAATCACAAAAGACTATCGAAACTAACAAAACATTATAGTGGTTTCCTAGGAAACGTCAATTCTTATTTTGGAAATTTTATTTTTATTCAGTTTTAGTCACATTGTTACTATTTATGTCATATTAGTAAACGCCTTCTACTAAATCTCAGCAACAATAACAGTAAAAACACCATAGTTCACCACAAATCAAAAGATATCGAAACTAACAAAACAATTAAGTGGTTTCCTAGGAAACGCTAAAATTAGTCTTTGCGAAAATTATTTTATTCAGTTTTAGTCTCCTTGTACTATTTATGATATATTAAACGCGCTTCTACTACAATCTCAGCAAAACTTAATTAGTAACACACTATAAGTATAATACAAATCAAAAGATATCGAAACTAACAAAAACATTAAGTGGGTTTCCTAGGAAACGTAAATTATTTCCTTTGGGTAAAAAAAATTTTTTTATTTATATTCTGTTTTAGTCACATTGTACTATTTTACTGATATATTAAACGCCTTCTACTAAATTCTTCAGCAAACTAATAAGTACGACACTCTATAGTACCAACACAATTCAAAAGATTATCCGTAACTCAACCCAAAACATTTTAAGTGGTTTCCTAGGAAACGTAGAAACATTATTCTTTGGAAAATTATTTTTAATTTCAGTTTTAGTCACATTGTACTATTTTATGCTATCATTAAAACGCCTTTCTACTAAATTCTCAGCTAACTAATAGTACACACTCAAACTATAGTTAATACATAATCAATTTCGGACAAGATATCGAAACTAAACAAAACATTAAGTGGTTTAATAGGAAACGTAAATTATTTTTTGGAAAATTATTTTATTCGAGTTTTAGTCACATTGTACGGTATTTATGTATATTAAACGGCCTTCTGTACTAAAATCAGCAAACTAAATAGTAACACTCAATCTATTAGTTAATACAAAATCAAAAGAATATCGAAACTAACAAAACATTAAGTGGTTCCCTAGGGAAAACCGTAAATTCTTTCTTTGGAAAATTATTTATTCTGTTTAAGCCAAATGCATGGTAATATATATGATATCATTAAACGCCTTCTAACTAAATCTCAGCTACCTAATAGTAACACACATATAGTTCAATTACCAAATCATAAACGATATCGACGAAAACTAACAAAACTCAATTAAGTGGTCGGTTGCCCTTTCTTCAGGAAACGTAGCCAATTATTTCTTTGGAAATTTATTTTATTCAGGCAACCTTTTAGTCTTTATTGTACATTAACTTCTATTACAAACTATTAACGACCTTTTCTACATTAAATCTCCCGGAGCAAACCTAATAGTAAACACACTATAGTACCAACACAAATCAAAAGATATCGAAACTAACAATATACATTAAGTGGTTTCCTAGGAAACGTAAATTATTCTTTGGAATGAATTCGCTCTAAATTTTATTCGTTTTATGTCACATTGTACTAAAGTTTGATGTATGATTAAACGCCTTCTACTAAAGGTTTTTCAGCAAACTAATAGTACAAAACTATAGTGTCATACAACATCACCTGGGAAAGATATCGAAACTAACCAAACCCCATTAAGTGGTTTCCTAGGAAAACGGTAAATTAATTATTTGCGATATATTATTTTATTCAGTTTAAGCCACATTGTACTATTTTATGATATATTATTAACAGCCTTCTACTGAATCTCCAGCTAACTAATAGTAACACCACTATAGTTAATACAAATCAAAAGATATCGAAACTACACACAAACGACATCATGTGGTTTCCTAGGACCAAACGTAAATTATTCTTTGGAAAATTATTTTATTCAGTTTTAGTCCACATTGCTACTATTTATGTATATATTAAACGCCTTCTACTAAATCTCTGCAAACTATATAGTAAACACAACTATATGTTAAAACAAATCAAAAGATATCGAACGAACTAAACGAAAACATTAAGTGGTTTACTAGGAAACGTAAATTATTTCATTGGAAATTTATTTATATTCGAGCTTTAGTCCACATTTGTACTATTTATGCTATATTATAAACGCCTTTAACTAAATCTCCGTATTTAATTTTTTTTTTTTTTTTTTATTTTTTTTTTTTTTCTTAGTAACACATCTATAGTTAATACAAATCAAAAAATATCGAAACCTCACAAAACATTAGGTGGTTTCCTAGGAGACGTAAATTATTCTTTGGAAAATTATTTTTATTCAGTTTTAAGTCACATTGTACTATTTATGTATATATTAAACGCCTTCTACTACATCTCAGCAAAATAATAGTAACACACTATAGTTAATACAGAAATTAAAAGATATCGCAAACCCCTAACAAAACTATTAAGTGGTTTCACTAGGAAACTTAAATTATTTTTTGGAAAAATTATGTTATTTCTCACTTTCACAGTCACAGTGTACTATTTATGATACAGTAAACGCTTTTCTACTAAATTCGGCTTCCTAAACAAGTCACACACTATAGTTACATAACTCCTCCAACTCTATCGAAACATACAAAACATTAAGTGGTGTACTTAGGACCACGTAAATTTATTATTAGGAAAATTTATTTTTATTCAGTTTTTAGTCTTATTGTACTAAGTTTATGTACATATTAAACGCCCTTATTAACTCCAATTCTCACCAAACTAATCGCAACACACTATAGTACACCACAATTCAAAAAGAATATCGACAATAATATACAACCTTATCAGTGGTTTCCTCGGACAAGTCCATGTATTTTTGGGACAAATTATTCTTCTTTCGGACGAGCAGCATCCCCCGGTAGCCAAGCAATTTAATGATATATTAAAGCCCTTCTACTAAAAATCAGCAAACCTCATAGTAAACACACTCTAGTTGCTTACAATTCACACTGACTATCCCGAACCTAACAATACATTATGTGGTTTCCACGGAAACAGTAAGTTATTCTTTGGAAAATTATTTTATTCAGTTTTAGTCACATTGTACTATTTATGTATATATTAAACGCCTTCTACTAAATCTCAGCAATCTAATACAACACTCTAGTACATAAGAAACACATTCGAAAGATATTCGACAATAACAAAACATTAAGTGGTTTCCTCGGAAACGTAAAATATTCTTTGGCACAATTATTTTCATTACGATTTTAAGCCACATTGTACTATCTTGTGATACATTTCAACGCCCTTTCTACTAAATATCTGCTATATAATAGTAACACACTACTAGCATTAATACACAATCAAAAAGATACCGAAACTAACAAAACATTAAGTGGTTTTCTCGAAACGTCACTTATTCTTTGGAAAATTATTTTCTTCAGTTTACGCCACATGGTACTATCTATGATCATTAAACGCCTTCTACTCCAACTCAGCTACTTAATAGTAACACACTATAGTTAATTTAAATAAAAAGATATCGAAACTAACAAAACATTAAGTGGTTTCACTAGGCAACAGGTAAATTATTCTTTTTTGGACAGTTATTTTACTCAGTTTTAGTCACATTGTACTATTTTTAGATATTTCATAAAAACGTCTTCTACTGACTCTCCAGCTAAACCTTAAAAGTTACAAACTATAGTTAATTCCCATTCAAAAGTTATTCGAAACTAACAACACATTAAGTGGTTTCCTAGGAAACGTAATTTACTCTTTTGGAACAATTATTTTATTCAGTTTTTAGGTTCATTGTACTTATTTATGTAAATTATACGCCTTCTACTAACTTCCAGCAAAACTAATAGTAACAGACCTTATAGTACATACAAATTCAACAGATATCGGAACTAACACAACATTAAGTGGTTACTCCTAGAAAACGTACCATTACTTTCTTTGGAAATTTCTTTTATTCAGTTTTAGTCGCTTATTGTTACTAATAATGTACATATTAAACGCCTTCTACTAAATCTCAGCAAACTAAAAGTAACACACTATAAGTACCAAACAATTCAAAATATATCGAACCTAACAACACATACACAAAGGTTAACCTTGGAACACGTAATTTATTCTTTGGAAAATTATTTATTTCAGTTTTAATTCATTGTCCTATTTATGTTATATTAAACGCATCTTACTAAAATCAGACCTACCTTCATCGTAACACACTATAGTACCAACAACTTCAAAAGACATCGAAACCCTAACACACACATTAAAGTGGTTTACTAGGAAACGTAAATTATTCTTTTGGAACAATTATATAATTCAGTTTAAGCCACATGGTACTATATATAGATACATTAAACGCCTTCTACTACTACTCAGCCTACTACATAGTAACACACTATAGTTTATACAAATCAAAGCCTATCGAAAAACTAAACAAAACCTTACGTGGTTTCCTAGGAAACGTTACAATTCTTCTTTGGCAACACATTCTTTTACTCCCTTTTAGTCACATTGTACTATTTTTATTATATATAAAACGTTTTCTACTGAATCTCCGCTAACCTAAAAGTCCAACACACTATAGTTCAATTCAACTCAAAAGATATTGAAAACTAACAAAGACATTATGTGGTTTCCTAGGAAACGTAATTTAATATCTTTGGAAAATCTCTTTATTCAGTTTTAGTTTCATTTTACTATTTATATGATATCTTAAACGCCTTCTTACTAAATTTCACGCAAACTAATAGTAACCCATTATAATAACTACCATATCCCAAAAGATCTCGAAACTACAAAAACATTAAGTGGCTTTCCTAGGAAACGTAACTTATTCTTTGGAAATTTAATTTATTCAGATTTCAGTTTATTGTACTATTTATTCTCTCTTCACCGCCTTATACTAACTCTCAGCCAAACATTAATCGTCAACACAAATAGTCCTCAACACACTTCTACGATATCGAACATCCACACAACATTACAGAGGATTCCTGGGAAACGTTAAATTATTCTTTGGAACCTTTTTTCATTCAGCTTTTAGTTTCCTAGTACTATTTATTGATATCTTAAACGCTTCCTACTAAAAATCAGCTAACTAATTGTAAACCACACTATAGTACAATACCAATCGACGATACACTGAAACTAACAAAAGCATTTTATGTGGTTTCCCAGGGAATACGTTAAATTTATTCATCGGAAAATTATTTTATTCTGTTTTAGTCACATTGTACTCATTATGTATATTACACGCCTTCTTACTAAAATCTCAGCAAACTGACTAGTAACACACTACTAGTTAATACAAATTCAAAAGATTTCGCAACTCTAACAAGCACAATAAGTGGTTTAACTAGCACAAACGTTAAATTATTCTTTTGGAAAATTATTTTATTCATGTTTTAGTCACATTGTTACAATTTATGATATATTAAACGCCTTCTACTAAATCTCAGCAAACTATTATTACACCTACTATAGAAAAAAAAAATACCAATCACAAATCAAAATATATCGAAACTAACAACAAACATTAAGGGGGCTGGTATTCCTAGGAAATACGTCCCAAATTATTCTTTGGAAAATTTGTATGTACCTTTATTCAGAAACTTTTACGCTACATCCTCTACTTTTTATGAATATATTAAACGCCTTCTATTACTCTCTCAGCTAACATAATAGTAGCACACTATAGTTAATACAAATCACAAAGATATCGAAACTAACAAAAACATTAAGTAGGCGTTTCCTAGGAAACGTAACAATTATTCTAATTACAACAAACTGTTTTTTATTCCGTTGTACATAGTCACATTGTACTGTCTTATTCTGCAGTATATGCTAAAACGCCTTCTACATAGTAAATCTCTAAAGTTAATCTAATAGTTTAACGCAGTATAGTTTATGCAAATCAATGGGAAGGATTATCGATACTAAACAAAACCCTTTGTGAGTGGTTACCTAGGAAACGTAAATTTATTTTTTGAGAAAATTTTTTTTTATTTAGTTTTAGTCACATTGTACAATGTTATGTCATATTAAACGCCTGTCTACATAAAATCTCAGTTCTACCTAATAGGTAACACACTGATAGTTAATACAAATCAAAAGATATCGAAACTAACCAAAACATTAAGTGGTTTCCTAGGAAACAGTTAATATTATTCTTTGGAAATATTATTTTTATTCTGTTTTTTAGTCACATTTGTACTATTTATGTATATTAAACGCCTTCAATGACTAAAATTTCTTAGCAAGACTAATAGTTAACACACTATAGTTAATCACAAATCAAACAGATATCACGAAATAACAAAAAACATTAAGTGGTTTTACTAGGGGAAAACGTAAGTTATTCTTCTTGGAAAATTATTTTATTCAGTTTTTAGTCCACATTGGTTAAACTACTTATGATTATATTAAACGCCTTCTATTCAAATCTCAGCAAACTAATAGTAACAACTATAGATTAATACAAATTCAAAAGATATCGAAACTAACAATTAACACTTAAGTGGTATCCTAGGAGGAAACGTAAAATTAATCTTTGGCAAAATTATTTTTATTTCAGTTTTAGTCACATTGTACTATTTATGTTATATTATAACGCACTTCTACTAAATTTTTAGCCAAACCCTAATAGTAACACACTATAGTTAATTACAAATCAAAAGATTATCGAAGAATAAACTAAACATTAAGTGGTTTTACTTAGAAACGTAAGTTATTCTTTGGAAAATTATTTTATATCAGTTTTAAGTCCTCATTGTTTAACTTAAAATATATGATATTATTAAACGCCCTTTCTATTACAAATCAGCAAAACCTAATAGTAACACACTATAGTTAATAACTAATTCAAAAGATACTCGAAACTTAACCAAAACATTAAGTGGTTTTACTAGGAAACGTTAATTTATTCTTTGGAAAATTATATTTATTCAGTTTTAGTCTTATTGTACTAATTTATTATATATTAAACTCCTTCTATTAAATCTCAGCTACCACTATTAGTGAAACCACACCATATAAGTTTAAATACAAATCAAGAAGTAATCGAAAAAAAAATAAAAACACCAAAACAACTTTTAAAAGTGGTTTACTATGGAAACGTAAATTATTCTTTGGAGAAATTATTTTAATTCAGTTTTAGTTTCTTATTTGTACTATTTATTATTATTATTACTCACCTTCTACTAAATCTCAGCCAAACTAATATCAGTAATCACAACCTTATAGTACCAAACACATAATTCAAAATAATATATCGAAAAACTCAACAAAACATTTAAAGCTGCGTTTCCTACGAACGTAAATTATTCTTTGGAAAAATTATTTTATTCTGGTTTGTCTAAAATAAAAATCACAGTTCTAAATAAAAGTAACGGATTTATTTTAAACTGGCAAATTAATAAGTTCAACCTTTAAGAATTTTATTAACTCTATATTTCACAAAGAATTGACTACATTTACAGTTTACTACATTTAAAAAGTTCCTTTCGCAAGAAATAAAAATATTAATCAAATATATCAAACTAAAAAATCAGAGCTTTCTTCTCAAATAAAATAATAAAGTTTTCAAATAAAAATCAAATACCACTTGGAAAATAACGAAAATAAAAAATATTCACTTCTTAGTTCACTCAAAAATTCAAAATAAAAAATCAGACTTTTCTTTCCACTAATTTTTACCTTAACTTTCAAGTCTTTGCAAATCAGATACAACTATCTCAAAACAATAATTAATGTTCAATTCATTTCCAATTATTAATTCACAATAAAACAGTTCCAATTCAATATTGATAAATTACTACTTTTCCAATTCTCAATTAAATTAATAACAATGTTCAATTTTAATTCACTTTTCTTGCAAGTATGAACCAAATGTAACTTCTATGATTTCTATTGTGCTCTATTGTTCATCGAGAATCGGTTTATTCAGATTGCTCTGTAGTTTCTATGAATTTAATCTTTCCTATAAAAGGACCACAAAATTAATTTAATTTCAAATCTGGTAGAATATTTCAATAAAACGTACAATACATTTGGTGCTTACCTCAAAATCCCTTGTGGAAAAAAATTTAGAAACATGGCGCACTGTAATCAACCTAATTCACGAAAATTACCAGAAGAAGGGCGAAAATTATGAGCTGGTGCCCTCTTCCCGTAAAATCTGATGGACATCCGCGGTGTTCCCTCATTGGTCCAGCTGTATCAAAACTAGGAGAACAATAGCCGTAAAAAGACAAGTTGTGATCAATTCAAGGCAGTGAACCGCCTTCCTAACAATTTAAAACTACCAGTACTAACTTGCCAAAGGTTTACATATTCATTTTTTACCCTAACTTCTAATCAATCTAATTTAAAATTAAATCCTAATATTTCGTTCCCAAAATTTTCATTTAATTTAAGTTTAAATTTTTTTTTTAATCAGGCAATGTAGTTTAAAAAAGGCTACACTGGTCCTGATGAGATTCTCTGTGAACGAAAGAGCGGATGTCCTCGGTAACTTGAACTCATCGTCCAATATGATGTGGACCTCGACCCTTTTGTGGCATTTCTACGTGTGAATCCTTTGGGAGTGACTCGGAATCTGTTCACGTTGAACATGAAAGGTGGAGGCTCTGAGAATGAGGCACTACCTTCTCTCAATAAGTATAGCAGTGTCTTCTCGGGTTGTGGATTGATTACGGGACATGTTCACACGAAGAAACATCTTCACCAGAGTCAGTATCCTTTGGGAGGATCCGCTCTGTAGAATTTGGGACGAGCAGGAGGAAACTTCTGAACACCTGCTCTTTGACTGCTCTGCAAATAGCTAGGGACCGGGTAAGCCATCTTTAGTAGTATGGACAATGGTGGCAAATTTTCCCAGGAGAACTTGATCGGTTGTTTTCGGCGGTTTGTATAAACTACTGAAACCATAGACTAGTCGGCCTGATGGGTGTTCTTCCGAAGAGCGCAAAATACCCTCATGTATAAGTGCCCCATAGAAGAAGAAGACGATATGACGATAGTATATAGTTGTGGACGTTCGGAAGGCAATACTAATAAGTTCATGTCTGTAAAAAAATAAAGCTTACCTACAACTTGAAATACGACACCACATCTCCAAATACTGGTCGGCCCAAGATGTAACTCCTAGAAGATTTAAATTCTGATTTCACCATAGAATGGGAAGCGATACTGAGAGGATAAACTATAATCCCTTGTTAGTAACCTTGCTTTTGCACTCGTGATAAAAATATCAATAATTTCACTTCAAAAAAATATCAAGTCAAAATGTTTAAATTTAAAAATGTATATAAAAAAACCTCTACTTCGAAGAAACAAGTATAATACTTTGGAACAATAAACTCTCTTGGTAATCTGCTCGGTTTATCAAACAGTTTTAAAAGATAATTTAACTGAAGCTCACTGCTTGTGATTAAAATACTAACAAGTATTTTTATCCAACTGATTATGCATGAAAAATGCAGGTGGTATTGGCTACAATTCAATTTTAACAGATTGTGTGTAACTTACTCAAGTGAATGGTACCTTAACTGAGTTTAGAAAGGTCAGGTTACAACAATATATTTTTAAGACGGGAAATGTTTTATCTCGGGAGAATTATCTGATATCTTCAAGTGTCATTACAATGTCGCAGGTGTGTAGATGGGTTTCAGAATTAGTACGGTAAATTGTAATACTATTTACAACTCGAGGTTTAATAAATGCTGTTTGCTCAAATGAAATTTTTCTTAATTTTCGTATTGTACAATTAAGGGGTTGGTACCTTATACTGAATGAGATAATTCAGGGCTAAATTTGTTATAAAGGCGGAAGAGATATTTTTGAGGCGGGGATCTAGGAAAGATATGTGGGAGTCTGCATTTTTCAAACGTTGTGGGTCTTTCTAAAATATCTATAAAGCTGGCCGCAGGCCGAATGTCTCATGAAATATGATATAGGTTTTAGAAGTAGACAGGTAGAAGAAACAGTAGAACACATTTACAGTAGTTGGATTTTTTTTGTCATACTACCTATCATATCAAAAAAGTGATTAAAACACTGTGAGTTAAACAGAGGTGAAAAAAAAGAAATAAGAACAACACAAAACTAGTTTTAGGTTTAATATTAGGATTATAACTCTTATTTTGTATGGAATATATAGAATATAAAACTCGTTTCGGGACGTCGTTCGGAATTTGTTAAACTTAGCTTTAGAATTTGTATGATGATTTCCTTGAGTTAATGTTTATAAGATTAATTTTACTATTTTAGGCATAATCAAAAACTAAAGGTTACACAACCTCTGGTTCTTACTGTTTGTTTACTTTTTCCACTAGAAGGCGTTAACCAAATTCCGGATTTATAGTCAAGGATACTTTATGATATCCCTCCAAATCATGCATTGTAACTTAAGTACTGGAAAGTACCTATAGGAAATGGCCCTAGTCTTCAGCACTACGTAACACCAGGGGGAAATATAAAAAATCCTTTGAGATAGTATCTAAATTCAAACTAAGATCTTGTAATCACTACTGTAATAACATTTTCATACCCCCAAGAATTTGAAACTAATTGTATATTGTCATGTTCCTTGTAAAAAACTATACATTTTTATAATTACAAATACCGTTTAGATTATTGATTGATTTTTATCTAAATTCCCAAAAGCATACTGTGACTCAGTATTTAAAAATCTCTAATCTGTTTCATAACTAAGATTTCACAAAGATACTCTTATTAGTCTTTGTGACACGTAGATGTATGTAATAAATAACTAGTTTCATTTTTTTCGGATAGTATTTTAAAAATTATTTTAATAAAAACCCTGTTTCTAAAACAAAATCTAAAACAGTTTGACAATGTCACGTATTAAAAAATAATATTTCCCAAGAAACATTACCATCTACATGTTGAACAGAGATAGGCAATAAAAACAGTTAATTGCTCAATTAGCATCTAAAGAATTTTTTTGTTTAATAGTATACATTAGTTCCCTGGAACGGTAAATTTTACTCGGGAACTAATATTGAAGTCATTAATTGAAGGGAAGATATGATTAAACGTTTAAATGAATGAATCAAAGTAAAGAGTGATTATTAGTTTGTCGATAGTGAAAAATTACTTCACTTGAAAGATTAAAAATTTTGTTTTTCCACAATCAATTCATATTTTTTTAAAGAAAACAAATACGATAATCTATTGATTAATTACTATTTTTATATGATCTATAGTATTGTTAAAATAAACGATATTTCTCAGTTATTTGATTTTATATGTAATGAGGCAATATGAGATTGTAAACCAATGTAAAAACCCAAATACAACAAACATTATAGCAGAGATAGAACAGAGTGTATGTTGTGGTAGGATAGTTTATTACTTTACCGCTGCGGTGTAGTAACTGGGTTAGTTGCCACGCCACGTTAGTTATTGAGTTACTGTCACCAATGTTCTTACGAAAACAACTCAGGCGTAAACCCGACTGGTCACAGCTGATATTGAATATTTTCTTTACATATTCCAAACAGAAATAGTTTTCGCCTAGAAATTAAACACCTTTAACAAGTATTTACCTGTTAGTTGTAAACAAATAAACAAAATTAATATTTAAACCTCATATGTGAATTATAATCTATTCCGACTTTCATTTTCAAATAATAAACAATTGAGATTATATATTTTATAACTAAAATTAAAGAATTTATTTCATGATGTTTCATGTATTTTTTTAAGTGTTACTCTAGAATTAAAAAACTAGTGTGCTATATATATTTTGAAATTCAGAGGCCGTTCACTGCTACTTAAGAAGCTGTTATATCGACTCATTTTTAAGATTTTCACCATTGCTCCTACTTTTTATCTTGTATCGAAACAACATCTGTAACAATAACAATACGTTTTTAGATCTGAAAACTGAACGTCTTTCCCAGGAGCCTAATTAACCCATCACATAACTACAAAATTAGAAAAAATGGATGATAAAAACTTATTAAATATTTTATGGTACTACTTAGAGGTAATAAAACTACAACAAATATGTTTATTTTTCAACTGTATACATACGATAAAACGTAATAAATATATCACTTACTACTTACTTAAAACTTTTTATTCCAAACATATGTTCACAATATGCCAACCTCTTACAACTATTCATTCGTGCTGTAACTTGTGCAAACTTTAATTACATTTATTGGTTCTAGTTTTCACTAACTGCATATTTTTGGGAAAATGTGTTTGAAGTTGACATACAACTTATTTGTTGCAAGTTCTCATTGCTAACTTGTTTATGTGTTTAGTTTAATAATTATCCACCTGAGGAAGAAACCAGATTGCAAACCTCGAAACTTAGTGGTACTATTTCTTGTTTTTCAATTCGATGGGCAACGTCTAAAAGGTATGTTACACTCAGTAATATACTGTTGGAAGGCAAACTTGTTGGAAGATCTAATTGATAAGAGTTATAATTAGTTAAGCTTAAGTAGTTGCGGCTGGAAATACAGAGTCTTTTCGAGAATTCTCATGAGTATTGTGGCGTATAGAAATTGTACTAACAGATATGAACACTAATATAAATTTTTTTATTTTATACAAAAATATCGTGCCTCGCTGCAATATACTTTAATAGCCAATTAAGTAAGGGTATTGAATGTTATGAATTAGTCAGTAGAGTAGTAGATTCCCGTAGTCTCACTTCGTTTAACATAAGGATAATAGACTATGCCCTACGTATGCCACCAGGGAGTGCTGTAGTAGACACGTGAATTCCCAAGTGTCACGCTACCTCTACTGCCAGAGAGACAGAGAGGAGAGAGAGAGAGATTACTGTGTTGGTGAGCTCTCCCCACCCCTCTGAGACAAATGGAGTTACAAAACAAATGAAAGCAAATTTTATTAAATACAAAGTTTGATGGAAACATCTTTGTCGAAACTGTGCTTAAGCTTAATGCAGTTTTGGCAGCTAAAGAATATTAATCTTTACTACATTATTATTTATTTTATCTAATCGTTCTTAATTTTACTATTTTCATTGAAACAAATATGAAGCATACGTTCGTTCTTCAAAGAGCAAGTATTTCATGCGGTCAACATTTTATGTTATAATTGATATATATATATATATATATATATATATATATATATATATATATATATATATATATATATATACTAAATATTTTTTTAGTGAAACAAAATTTTTTATTTCTAATAAAAAACAAACAGGTCCATTCTTTTTAAACGCATAATGAAAACTTTTGTTGCAGTTAAATTACCATAACTGTTAGTTGCTCAAAAACAGTCTAAGAAAGAATATGAAAGATAATAAAGTTTTATTTATACATCTAATATTTATACCAAGTTGTTAGATTTTTAGCATATGTGCTATGAGAGATTTATTAAAAAGTGAATTAATTTTCATCAACACACTACCGAAAGTTATAAACCTCCATTAAAAACTTAATTTATAATTCACTGAAGCAATAGTTAAGGGAGATGTACGCCTAAATCGTAAAAAAAATCAAAAATGTTTATATATTTTTTTCTTAAAGTATGGAGTTTTCCAAGTCCAGTGATATATAATACATGCATATTTGGGCGTTGCTTGGTAACAATACAAATTTTTATAAAATGACTGATCGCTGTCAGCAGGAATAAAATAGCACTGTAATAGTTGCCATGCGAGGTTGAATAATCCAGTTAGTGCAAGTGCACTATTATACATACACACAACTGTACTGCTAATGTTTATCATATTGTTGTGTTGGCTAACCTGTTATTACTTTGTTTATTTGACAGTTTTCATTTGGTTATTTTTGTATTTTGTTTTGTTTACAAACAACTCAGTATTGTGAATTGTGATTAGTAAAGTATGGAAATTGTTCCTTAAAATTTGGAACACTAGATGCTGTGGTAACATTCAATGAGGGAAATAAAGGTTAGACTTCAGGTTTTGAAGGGTATTGGTATCAAAGTAGGTAAAAACTGTGCAAAAACTCTCCGCGCTGTTGATATCAATCGAATCCAAAAATCTGAAATAGCAGCTAAAGAAGAGACAAAACAAGCCAGGAAGAGGACTAGAATGATAAGAAAGAAGCTGCTGGATGAGGAAAATGAAAAGGAGCCAGATTATGAAGCCGGAATGTTCTGAGAGTAAGTAATTTTTATAGTAGGCTAATGTTTTTTGCGATTTCCCGAAAGTTGAAATTTTTCATACAAATGTTCCTTTTTCTCAGGAACCATTTGCCCAGTCTTTATGAATTGTTTTATGTATGATGTATGTACATATACACACAACCCCTAGCAAAATTTGAAACTCTAAGTTTGTAAATGGGTAAAAAAAAATTATTTTATTAGTAAAAAAAATATATTAAAAAATTTAGAAATTTAGAAATGCCATTAAAAATTTATTTTTTTATACAAAAGTTTAAAAGTGGTAGGGGTTGTTTATAGTAATGTATTGTATAAGTGGTAAAGGTTTCATTGAGATATGTAAAGCAGTTCCTTCAGAAAAGGAACATAAAATTATACAATTTAACATAGGCGGCTTATGGGCGTACATCTCCCCTTAACACCATTAGATATAGCTTAATGAGAGCAGTAGAAACAGGTAAATCTCCACTGATATTGATAGTTTACAGTCAGTTTCAAATAATTATTCTGCTATAAATAAATTAATGGAATATAATATCAATTTGTATCAAGTTTCTAAAAATAAGGACATATTTAGAATAATAATCAAAACATTTTATATCACCTGATCAGCAAATAAAGGTCAACAATATTAGGAAACTAACCTATCTATGTAGATATGTAATTATGTTGTTTATTATGTAACTCGCCACAAAATTATATAAACAATTTTCGGTTTCACCAATTGTTATGGGGATGCCTGGAATATTAATGAGCGTCAGTCATACGTGTTCACTGGTTCACCTGACAGAAGCATAAAGCTGGAAATTCTTCAATTAAAAAAAGTAAACAAAAAATTATGGTTGCCTGTAAAGTCGGTTTTACGGGCGAAGATTTTACGTGACAACGTCTTTTTCTCGGTAGAATATTTATTGATATGAATATTATTAAATTGCACAATAGGAACAAGGAATTGAATGAAAATAAGAATTGCATAAATTTTAACTATAGAAATATATTTTGTTTACTAAAACATTGTACATAATTTGAAATTAATTAAAATTTGTTATTGTAAATGGTAAAGTTGAATAAAACATTTAATAAAATTGGAATTTGAAATTCTTGCTAAACACAGTTAAATTCTAACTCCGCGCGTGGTGATTGGTCGGTTTAGTTCGTTTGTTTGGTCGCACTGTTATGACAGGTTAGAGGTTATAATTTGTTATTTTAAATGTTTGACTAGCAATACGCGCTGTTTCTTCTCAATCGACTGAATTACGATTGATTGCAGAGTAATTTAAACTAATAATTTACTTAACACTATCAACATTTGTCAATAGTATGACATAACCTATAAACTCAGTTTCTCAACTTTTGTGTCAATCTAACAATTAATCAATCAATCATAGTTTACGATAATGAAATATCAGTGTACAATTATTTACCTTTATTGTTGTAGTTGTTGTAAATGACGAATCTAAGCACTCCACATTTTCACGAATAAACATAGTTATCTGCTTTATCCCGTGCGGCGGACCCACAGTTATCTGCCTTATCCCGTGCGGATCTCGTGCGGCGGACCCACTGGACGGGCATCGTAACGTTACCGGGCGTTACACACTTTTTCATGAGTGACTCCGAGCCGCAACCTAATTTAAGACGTTTGTCACGTCAAAAGTTTATTCAGACTTGTGAGGAACAAAGTGATCTAAATGTGAGCGACTAGTGATCCAAATGACAGGAGCATTAATAATGGAAGGTTGCCTATTTCATTCAGACTTGTGTAGGTAGTGAAATGTGTTTTATTTGTAAATATAACAAAATAAATATACTTATTAGTATCTTACATTTTTGTGTTAAGTTAATCGATTCAGAACCATAAACTTAATATGTTTAATGTCCACCACAACAGTATTTTATTTTTATTTTTAATGCAGTAAAACATTGGGTTTTGAGTAATGTTTTATGCCTAATTTCGTTTCTAAGAATAATCTATAAAACTTTTAAATAATAACTTTTGTTTCTATAATAGCGTTTACATTTTTAGTTTCCACTGAAATTTATCATAAAATTAAATTATAAAAAATTAAAAAATCTAAAATTATAAAATTAAAAACACTGTTTTACAGTATGGGAATAAATTATTTTTAAGAATTTTAAGTTTATAGGAAAAAATATAAGTAAACTTCGTCTATATTAGGAAAATTTAACTTTTCTCAATTTAATGTTTCATCAAAGTCCACTGCAAAATTTCCAAAGGCTTATATAAGTTATTAACAAATCCATTATTTTAAAAAGTTGATTTTAAAAAAGCCTCTTCAAATTAGCTCTACGTCTAGCCTAAGAAAAAAAGGTAAAAATCTAAGAAAACTGAACAAATAAAATATTATGAGTAAATTTAATTTAATCAGCCCTATGAGCATATATACAACAATATTGTAACTTAAAACTATCTGCTGAAAAATATACAACGACAGATGGCAACAATCAACCGAAATTCCTCAAAACATAGTGTTGAAAATCAATAAACAGACAAACAAAACTGTGCTCTATCACAATCAATAGCGGGTAGCAATAATTCGGACTTATGACTAGAAAAAAATCTTGGTATAAGATATTGCTTAAGTTAAGATACAACAGAATTTGTGTTTTAAAACTGCAATTCTTCATGTAGGTATTCTATAATGTATACAACCTTGTAAATTTAAACAATTAAATTAAGGATAAACTTGTACCATTTGATAATTAAATTACACTTGCCTCAAAATTCCAAACCGGTAAAATGATTTTACGCGGAACATTAACAAAGAGTATATGCATAAGTTGCATGACTATATATATATTAGAGTTAACTTACTAAATATAACTAGGTGGTAAATGTATTTATGAAAAAAGGATATTAATATCAATAATGACAACATCAATATATAAGTTAGAATTACAATTCTGTAAAATTAAAATTATTGAGTTAACTTACTAAATATAACTAGGTGGTAAATGTATTTATGAAAAAAAAGGATATTAATATCAATAATGACAACATCAATATAATATATATATATATATATAAAGTAATTTATAGATACAGTAAATTTTATATCTATACACTTTATCGTAAAAATGAATGGTATTTTTCAATCAAGATATTATATTATAAATAAGGAAAATACCTATTTATTACTCACAAAAAGGTGAAATAAATATGGTCCCTACTGGCCTACACACACACACACACACACACACACACACACACACACACACACACACACACACACACACACACACACACACACGTATGTATGTATATAAAAGTTATGTCTTGAAAATATATGTTGCAAACAATCGATTAAAAACATACAACAACAGATTACAACAGTGCAACAATTGAATACGGTAACCTATTAATCAAAATATTTTGACACCCTCACATGTCTTTTTAATTTGTAAATAAGATTCAATAAATTTACCTTGTAAGGACAAATTAACTGATATAAAAGCTAATATTCTATTCAACAGCACATAATGGAGCCGCTGCCATTTCGTGTTACGTCACGCAGATGTAAATAGCCAATTCCTGTACGAGCTCTAGAGAAGCTTTGTCAACACAGCTCGGTAGAATAAAGCGCTCACTTATATAGTAATACACAAGGAACCTTCTATACATTAAGTAATATGTCACGCATAGCTACATCTTACGTCATAGGCTAATATTAAAGGGTATATATGTTTATGTTAGAAATTATCCTTTATTCAAGTACACATAAGCACTCAGTTTTTTCTTGAATTACAAATGTTTCCTGCCGGTACCCAAGAAACGGAATTGCTGTTTTAAACTACTTTAGAATGAATTATTTTAACGGTAAAATTTTTTTCTTAAATTATTTATTAAATATATGATGTCTAGTATGGATGTCAGTTAGAATTACAATTCTGTAAAATTAAAATTATTGAGTTAACTTACTAAATATAACTAGGTGGTAAATGTATTTATGAAAAAAAGGATATTAATATCAATAATGACAACATCAATATATAAATGCGATAGTATAAATTATTGCATTATCATTGTTGGAATACGATCAGACATGATATGGGACAACACAGTTTCGGTAAAAACAGACAGAGAGATGTGGAAAACTATCTTCTGACAGTATCAGCTTCGAAACTTTAACGTTTAGTAGTTTGGTCCTATCTCATAAAATAATAGGAATTAATTCCAAATATTGCAAAACATTTGCTACTGAATATTTTTCCTTTTTGTATACAATACATAAATGTAGGTACACCTAGGAATTAAAATCGAAAGCCACCTTCTTGTATTACTAAGTATTCCTAAATAGAAAGTAATCTGTTGCTGTTATTAATGTGAGGGTGCAATACGAACCCAACCAATGCTTTATGAACTAACTAAATAAATATATGTGGATGTATACTATTTAAATAAAATAAATAAATATATATTATTGGTAAGAAATTTGACAGATTTGTTTAAAGTAATGAGTAATGAGAAGTTTGCGATACCCTTTTGTGAACACCAATATAATGTATGTCCTTACTTTCAGTTGTATTCTTGATGTATTTTTATATTTCTCTGCCATTCAGTCTATGAATCAAAATAAAGTTATGTCTGATGAACATTGTGGCCTCTCATTACTCCCACACAGCTTGCAGCATCAAAGTGGCACAATTGTAACAATTGCACTCGCTTTGTTCTTCGTATCGGAGGGTAGTAGAAGTTGAGCCACGTACTTATCACAGGCACACACTCACCTAACCTTATGCTTTTTTTACAGAGTGCGACAGTATCAGGTAAGTCAAAATTTACTTCCTCCAACCATAAATAAATACCAGTTGAGGTTAAATACTAATGATTGAACAGTATTCCCAATACACTAACAAGGGTAAAATTCATCACCAGTACTACGAGTATTAAATGTATACTTTTGTACTATACTACAGTATATTAGTACTTAAAAAAGTAAATTATATATATATATATATATATGTATATGTTTATGTATATATACCAGTTACACCAGTTACATACGAGCTATATCCTCATATATAGAAGCATAATGCAGTCCTCTAAAGTTAGATTGTTTTACATGTTTCATCAGACAAAACTCGGTCTGAAAACTGATGGAAAATTTGCGTTTAAAAAAAAATTAAAAAATGTTATGAAGTTATTTGCCAAATTTAACAAAGATCAGTAACCCGTTCAGTCGGTATTTTCGTGTACATTCCATGTTTCTTCACATGTAAAATTAAATTTTTTTTACTATATATTAAGGGTGTCCAAATAGTCCCGGGTCGGTTAAATATTTTTCAAAATATTTGAAATAGAGCTTAAAAAACCTTACACAAAGTTACAGGACATAAAAATCTATTTTATCACATATTCAGTGATCCGCTACTTCCTCAGGGGGGCGGAAGAGTCAGAAGAAAATCTTAAATATAAGCATAGCTTGATATGCATTTGAAATAAAAGGTTTTATTTAGTAGAGTACAGAGCCGCAAACCCGACCTCAAATGGATAACCGAGTCAACAATGACAGCCGTTCAAAGATGGCTTGAGTTTGCAACTAAGGTTAATGTACAAAATGCACTGATAAGCTTTTTTGATTTTAACTTTACTACCCAAAACTGCTTACAATTAATTGTTGCTGTATAATAATAAGTTTCATTGTTTGCAATGATTTAGGCATTAGAAGATTACTACTTACAGAGAGCCTTTTCACAACAGATGCTCCGATAGTGTCCGCATTCTGTTGTTTGAACAGTGAGTTAAATCAATGATAAAAGGCCTGCAGAGGGTGTTTTACTCTAGTCATGTTTCTTCACGTTCCAAACAACCACTTTCTTCTAGGATCCTGTTCCTCAGTAGTTCTTCAAATTTCCGTGGTTTTTCTTTTATACAACCCTATCTTTAAGATAGCCCCAGAAAAAAAATCCAAAGGAGTTAAGTTGGGGGGGAACGAGCGGGCCCATTCAATGTGCACCTCTCCTTTCCGAGCCATATTTTAGGGAACATAAACATTTAAGTAATCCCTTACAAATATTTCCTATAGTGCGGGGGTGCTTCATCTTGTTTGAAACCAGATTTTGAGCCATGTTTTTCACCAACATATTTCGAAGAGCTAGTATTATACGGTTTTCTGAGAATGGTCAAGGTGGGAAACTCCGTCTAAATTTCCGTTAATAAAACACGGTCCTACAATTCTTCCACGTAATATGCCGGCCCAGACATTCAACTTGTGTGGGTGTTGCGTGTGACCTTCTATCATCCAGTGCATATTACTATCAGTCCAGTAACGGCAGTTGTGTTTGTTTACATTGCCATTTAAACATGTATGTAGCCTCGTCTGAAAATACAATGTCATTTAGAAGGAATTGATTTGTATCTAATTTGGTCATCATAATTTCACAAAACTCAAGAACACCTGTCAAAATCGTCTTCGTTTAGTTCTTGATGCAATGTAAATTTGTATGGCTTGAAAACCACTTTTATGCAAAAGATTTTTAACAGAGCTTTTGGACATATCATGATTGCCTGCAGCCGATCTGAGCGTTTCATGAGGATTCCTCAATGAATGACTGAAAAACTTCCACACTAGAATCCTGATCGGTTGCACTTGGTGGGACGAACCACTTCTAGGAAGATCAGAGACAGTTCCATGAGTTACAAAACGTTTTCTATTATTCTCGTAACTGTTGATTGGGATATTGGGTTTCGGTTTGGAAATGAGTCATTGAATAGGTGTTGAACTTCACTGTGAGACCGTGTTAATCCCCCCAAACACGCATCATTAATATGGTAACTCTCTCACGTTTACTAAGTGCCATAAAAAAAAGACAAGATAAAAACGAAGCAAGAATGGTTACTGCCTGCGGGGAATACCCACTATCTGTCACAAATAACTTTCTCTTTTATGTTTATCATGGCTCATTAATTTTCCTTGTTTGTTTTATTTCCGATCCCTCTCAGAAATAATGAAAACTTATTATTCTACAACAAAAATGTATTGGTAAACAGTTTTGTTGTCATTGTTGACTCGGTATTAGAATATATATTAAAGATGCTGTCTGTGCTGTTCAATTAAAACTTGAAAGGATATAATTTTAATAATAAATTAATACAATTTTTGAGATCAACATGTGAAAAATTGATTTTTTTAATAAAATAATGCTTGTTGGGTCCGAAATTGATTGAGAACAGAACTAATAAAACTTGGCATTTGTTTTGAAAGCAATTTGGGTGTAAGTTTTGCGTTAGTTTTTAAAGCAGGTACTGTACTTTCTGGTAAACCGACCTCCTTATAACGATCGCAACATGGCCCAGATTAAGGAAATCCATTTTTGCAGTCCCCTAAATCATACATAGGAAATAGCTTTCCTACATATTTTACTGGTAGGCAACTTTATCAATTGTAGAAAGGTTTATATGACTAGAGGAGAGACTGTTTATCTGTTGACGCTGGCGGCGCTGAAGAAGAAACTCATGTGTGCTAAATGCTCGAGTTAAATTCATGCCAAACAACGAAATCCACGTACCGATTAAAAAGAACTGTACTCCTGGTAACATATATTGACAAATTAATACCATTGTCATTCGCATTGAAACGCGACTGTTGTGTAGAATTATGGAGTATATATATATATATATCTTGTAAATTCGAATCAGCTCAATGAATTTTAGACGAGGAGGAAAGTGAATAATTAATGAATGGAAGGGCCAGAATAATGGGTTGCATTTCGAAGTTGTTGCTGGATCATTAGTCCTGTCGAGATTGAAGCGGATGGACATTCCGCTTCTACAGGAGTGCTTGATTGTTCCTGGACTATTGGGTGCCAATCATCAGCCTGCTAAGTGTTCATTAATATTAATTCTAGTTGTTTGCTGAGCGTTAGCGAAAACGTTCATTTTCTGAGGCCGGAAAAAATTTCATTTCTGTCCATCTCTTACTCTCTATCTGTCAATAATCAATCTCGAAAACCACTGCCCTAAAGACCTGAAAGTTTATATTAAGCTTTAGTTTTTATATGAAGAACGCTGAGTTTCGATGATGAACGATGTTTAAATATTACTCTATGGGATTTGACTAAATGTTAGCAAATAATGTTACGCATGGTTAACCGTAATGTCAGTAAGAAAAAAAGGGGGATAAATAAAACTTGTAAACAAACTAATTATAATCATATGAGGTTTCAACATGTGACACTTTATTCATAAAAGTAGAAGAACAGTATTAGAAGTGGAAAGTATATGTTATAAAATCGGTGTGAAAAATTTTTTAATCATCGTGTGTATTGTAATATGCTCCTTAGCTCACAGAAACATTTATGCATTGAATTGAACATGAATGAAACCTAAACTAAATGAACGAACATGTAAATGTACAATTTAACGTGATATATATAGAGAAAGCTTTCCTCTACAGACGGTTTTTTTGCATTGAAAATTTATTTCTACATATTATAAAAGGATCAGTTATATGGTGTTAACATATGTTAATAGTGTTTTGAACTAGAAAGGCATAACCAAAACGCAATGAGCACTAGAAAATTTACAAACACGATAATTATATGAAAATAGTTTTCTTACAGAATACAAGGTGAGGTCGTGCAACATTTCTATATTACAACGTTGTATTTGTAAAGGATAACTTCCATAGTTTTGGGATCATAAATTAGTACTGTACATGGATTCTGGATCTTAGTTAGTTTCTTCTTGTCAAATAACATTCATTTTTATTAACAAAGGTTTAGTAGTGTTTATTTACATCTAGAAAATATAAAGGATACTACATAAAATTAATTTAAATAAAAAAAGTTAAATCAGAAGTTTGTTTTAGAGAAGGTCACTAAAAAGCCTCAATATTTTATAAAAAATAAAAAAGTTAGTTTGATTAGATTTTTGACAAAGATTATATCGTATTTATATCTTATAACGTAATAATTAAGTTACCAGCAAAACGATCTTTGCACCACGAATGGATACTAATATGCCTCAAGACGGATACGAGGTTTAGTAGTTAATGCCAATGTACTGTACATTTCAGTTTTACACAGTTCTAATAAATAATATAAGCATTTGTTACTGTAGAGAAATTCGAAATCTTATTGTAGATAAAGAATACATTCTCAGATTTTTAATTCACTAATTTATTGTATCACATCCTTTGTTGATCACTTTCCCTAACTCTTAAAAATAGATTATGTACCTAATGGTGATTATTCTTCCAAAATATTTACCTGACACTGTAATCTGACGTCACTGACCAAACAGAGCGGCCTGCAGATGGTAAAGGCTCTTGACGGAAATTAATTCATTTCCACGCCCCAATAGCATAGCAGCCCTATCAGCAATCTAGCTGAAATGATTTCATTTCTCCCAGGCGCTTCCCTTCTGTCATCAAGAAATTTGATTGATCTCAAGGGTCTAAATCATATTATGAGGCTTGGTTTTCCAATACAGTATTATATATATATATATATATATATATATATATATATATATATATATATATATATATGTTAAATTGTATAAATGGCAATTGCCTTATTTAATTTCAATAAACATTGAATCGCAAAAAATTACTTGCTCCGCCGGGAGTCGAACCCGGATCTCTCACTTGCCGGGGTGAATGTGCTACCATTACACCACAGAGCGCTTACTTTTTCCGATTCAATTATTTTGTATTTGGCCCGTATCTGTCACATATGCGTTTAAATAAGCAAACTAACATATGATCGGAAGACCAAATACCTGTCAAACTTATATATATATATATAGTCAAAAACTTATACGGTAAAAGAATAAAAATAATAGAGTGGAAAATGTGATTCCCACTCTCTTTATTTACCGGAAACGAATGTTTCTAGTTTTCCGTTATCTACCAATGGTGACAAATAAAAAAAAAACAAAATTTTATCGATCAAATAAAACCTATAAATTCTGCTGCTTCGGACTATAAACCTTTCTCTCAAAATTGCTAATTGCTTTTGATTGCACTTTTATTCATTACCTTAAATTTGTAGGGTATGTGGGATAAGATAAGCGTGACAAAATATTATGAGTATATAACAAAACACGTGGTTTTATACATCAATAGTAGGAATAATAACTGCAAGGTTAATAAACGATGTTAACATAATGGTTTTTAATGCAAACTTTAAATTAAGGAATGTAAATATTGATTCATGTATTAATTTAATAATCAATAGCTGATACTTCAACACCAGCAATAAGATATAGTTATATATTCCATACACTATTTTCGGTTTAGTACACAACTAACCCCTATAGGCAAAGAAGACAAAATTAACCATAACCCGATAACCGTATGTGTTTTAATTAAACGGAACTGAAAAAACTTAACTCCTTCCAATGGCTTGTAGGTAACAGAAACAGCTTTCATTAATATTGTAGGAGTTGAGTGTTTATTGTGTTTTATATCTTTGTTTGAAATAACTTTAATATGAGTAAACATAAAATAAACAATATGAAATCATTTCTAATTTTAATAATATAGTTATCTATTAACATAAAATTAATTGACTGGCTGATCACTTTTTCTAAAACAATATAAGACTTGAAGCATTAAATTTTCAAAAATATTCGTTTTAGTCCTCTAGATGGATGTGCATATTGCCTACCCCAATTTGACGAAGGAGCTGGACACAAACCATTTTTCACAATATCTCTCTTAAGCCACGCAACCTTTTAGGAACGCTGAATTTTCTGCAAATAGTATTTTTAAGGTCACCCTTGCAAACTATCTCTCTTAATTTTATTGAAAAGTCTTTAGTAAATCAATTATGTATCTGAAATGTGCCTTTTGTGTTAGATGCTTAGAAATAAGTTCACTTCGATGACCCAAGAAACAAACGTTTATATGAGAGCAAACTATCAAATTAGAATTCTATTTTTGTTTTGTTTGAAGATTGTCTAATGGTTAGGAATTTTATTGATGGTCTTAAATATAAGAATATACTATTATTTAATCTGAAATTCCGATTCATTCTCTTAATGAAAAACATTATTAATATTTAGTTATTTATTCCATGCAAAGCCTCAAAAAAAGAAATTCATAGCATCATTGCAATTGCAACCATCTAGAATAAAACACATGTTTTTGGATTGGGGGAAAATAAGTGTAATAGGTGTTTAAGTTACCCTTAATTAAAGATTATTGAAACTGAAATATGTGCACCATTTCAACAATCCAAAAACAGCCCCAAGTTGTTGTAAAATGTAAAAAACAGTCTACTGATGAATTAGTTAAGAACTGTAATATTAATTTATCTTGAACCCGTTGTTAATAGTTATTTAGTTTTTTTGTGCATTTGGGGAGGTTGTTTTACAAAAAGAAAAGACTCAACAGACAGAAAATATTTACTCGGACGTGCACAGATTTGAGTTCTAAAGAAAGATCTGTCGCACAATTAAACGGAATTGATCCTCATCAACATCCTCCTAAACGACACACGCACTGCAACGCACGTTAACGTACATAATCTTTTATTTAGAACAGCTTTCCTACTGAATCTATCTTATCTATGGTTTTGCGAATAAATAAGAAACGAAAATAAGGGACGATTGTTGCACTACTCTGTGTAAGTTTCTACAAGCTTCGTTAAACGCACCAGGGAAATTTCAGCTTTACAATTAGTGAGTATTTAATAAATGGATAGATCTCTAATAATATTGCTACGAGAACCTCATCGCTCTAGAAGCCCATCAATGGCTAATTGCTCAAGTTAAAAACTGTTTACCGGAGACTTTCATACGCCGTATTCAGGTGGCGAGATGGAAAAGGTGATAACAGATTTCACAACTAACAGGTAACACGACAGTTCCCAAACAATACTGGTTGTTTTGATGGGGAACAGTGAATAAAATGCTCAAGCGTTAACTAGTTAATAGTAGTGATATAAGTGGCCCGTATTTCCTCCTCACGGCTGTATTTGGGCCATGCTCTGAATGTACGCTCTCCTGTACAGTCTGGTTATTCTGCAATTGCGAGGCGTGCATAAACATTCGTGGTACAAGTTTTAGTATTGGAGAACTTGGAAAAATAACACCGCACGTTTGAAATAAGAAGCTGTGCAAAACATGACGGGGGACTACTTTCGAGTTTGTAATCATATTATTTAAGTACAGCTTAGTACAGTCCCTCATGAAAATTGGCAATGGCAAACGACTGAGATTCAGTATTGATGAGCTCGGGGCAATCTACCGCAGTATTGAATAAAAGCTGTATATCAAATACATGACCGAACTCCAACTTCTGGAGCATTTTGACTCCTTATGGCTTTGGAGGTAAATAAAATAGTTTGCAAATTCTACACCCTCCAATTATTGAGTTCCTCAAATTCATAATTCCTATAATGCTTTTGATTTAAAAATAGACGTTCCTAATCACCTATCCGAGTTTTTACTGAATCTTGCACGTCTTGTAAATCATTAAATCATTTCCATATATGTTTTTGACATGTTTTTTAAAACGAAAATTTTTTAAATAAGGAATAATTTCAATAAATAATGTTGCCGTGAACAGAAGAAGGAAAATTAGAACTTATATTTAAAATTGTGAGAATGATGTAACTGTGTTATCTCCTTTTCCTTTGAAACTTGATTGTCAAATATTTAACAAACGCATATTATAAAGATCATTTTATAACTGTAAGATATGTTTTGGCAACCACCAAGGTTGTAGGAGTATTAATGTAACATTAAGCATGCGAATGCGCTTAAGAATTATGTAGGAAAAAGTATGATGGTAGAGGAAAATGGCTTAAATATAGTTTATCCTTCTGAAAACGTTTTAAAATAGCCTTATACAATCCAATATTATGGTTATAAAAAGTTTACCAGTATTGGCATTCTTTATTTAAAAATCAGTATAATTATTAAATCGGCACATATGCTATTCCAACGTGGCGTAGCAAATATGATTTCTCAATGATATAATACTATTGAAAAGATGGAAATACAGAAAACAGCAATTCATATGATAAGGTCTGGTGAGTAGAAGGTATTAATATCCCTCAACATAGTCCACCATAAGACCTTAAATACAAAATATTCTGCTGATTTGTTGACCTAAAACGATCTACCCTACCATTGTTCTTAAGCAATCCTGGGAAACAATAATGAATTATTAACTAACTGTTCAATTAGTCATTTCAAGAACGGTTCAAAATCCTACTCTACGTCCTTGACACCTAATAGGCCAATTTGTCTAGAGTTGGCTGCCCTCTTTGCCACTAAACATAACTTTATATATGTATATATA
>NW_025779984.1:0-52453 GCF_021130785.1 Homalodisca vitripennis
AAAAGATTAGAAGATTTACAAGAAGGATTAGAAACTACAAATAACTGCTTTATCTACAATAATTTATAGAAAAAACCGAAAGATATATCTTAAAAATTCGAAAATGTAGAAGATTGTTACATTTCTAATTACTGGCTAGAAAAAGAAGTAAAAGATAGGAATATTGATCTAAATTACAAGTTAAAAATTAAATTAGATGTAGTTAAAAACACTCCAAGCCAAGCATAAAGAAAGGTTTGTATTTGTTGGATAAATGTATTAAAATGTTAAAAAGAATAGAAAGACGTGTTTAGAATTTTAAATGTTTGTCTTAATCCACTACCATACTTAGAACTTCTAAATCTGTATTTATAGGAGTCTTCCTCCAGAAACATTTTGTAAATCGTTAGAATCTACATCAATTGTGCTGTTAACAACTTTTTTAATAATCTCTAATATTTTATCTTCGTCTTCTGTATCTAGTGTAAAAGAATCTGATTCTGTATTGTTTAAAATATTTACAGAGCTTTTACTATTTTTAAACTGTATTTCTAACGAGTTCTGGCTTATATTTTTCATCTAGAAGATTGTATAAAACTTGCTCTTAAATTCTTAAAATCTGTCTCGACACTTTGTATTAATTCTAAAATTTTATTATTTCTTTCTTCTTCGATTTTATCTTTTTCGCTTTGTAATAATGTTAGTGCTCTATCCATTTATTAAGAAAAAAATTTGGAACGCGGAACGTGAACGTGGAACGTGAACGTGAACGTGAAACGTAAAAAACGTGAACGGTGAAACGTAAAAACGTGAACGTGGAACGTAAAAACGTGAACGTGGAACGTGAAACGTGAAACGTAAAACACGAACGTAAAAACGGTAAATCTGTTCACGTTCCACGTTCACGTTCATGTTTCACGTTCGTGTTATACGTTTCACGTTCATGTTTTACGTTCGTGTTTACGTTTCACGTTCACGTTCCACGTTCACGTTTTTACGTTTCACGTTCACGTTCACGTTCCACGTTCACGTTCCACGTTCACGTTTCCGCGTTTCCAAATTTTTTTCTTAATAAATGGATAGAGCACTAACATTATTACAAAGCGAAAAAGATAAAATCGAAGAAGAAAGAAATAATAAAATTTTAGAATTAATACAAATGTCGAGACAGATTTTTAAGAATTTAAAGAGCAAGTTTATACAATCTTCTAGATGAAAAAATATAAGCCAGAACTCGTAGAAATACAGTTTAAAAATAGTAAAAGCTCTGTAAATATTTTAAACAATACAGAATCAGATTCTTTTACACTAGATACAGAAGACGAAGATAAAATATTAGAGATTATTAAAAAAGTTGTTAACAGCACAAATTGATGTAGATTCTAACGATTTACAAAATGTTTCTGGAGGAAGACTCTATAAATACAGATTTAGAAGTTCTAAGTATGGTAGTGGATTAAGACAACATTTAAAACTTCTAACACACGTCTTTCTATTCTTTTTAACATGTTGGACTAATTTTACCCACAAATACAAACCTTTTCTGCATGTTTGTTTGGATTTTGTTTTTAATTTTGTCTAACTTTATTTTTAATTTGTAATTTAGTATCAATATTCCTATCTTTTACTTCTTTTTTCTAGCCAGTAATTAGAAATTGTAACAATCTTCTACATTTTCGAATTTTAAGATATATCTTTCGGTTTTTCTATAAATTATTGTAGATAAAGCAGTTATTTTGTAGTTCTAATCCTTCTTGTAAATCTTCTAATCTTTTACAATTTTTTACCCTAATATCGCCAATAATCTTGTCCATTCTAAGATTTTTAGCGCAATTTCTGGTCTTCTTCTTTGTAAATAATATCGTCCTTATTTGTGACCTGCCCAAGGGAATAGGGACCTTAACTTCCCAAAAATTCAAAATTGAGTTATTGGTATATTCTTAATCTAGACTATTAACCAAACACACTGGTGAAAGAATTATTAAGATATCTTAAAAAATGCCAAAGTTATAGGTGTTTAAAGTTTTTATTTTAAATTCTTAGTTTTAAGAAATTCGCGCTCCAAAGTTTTCTAATTTTCAAGCAAAGATATTTTTTATACTACTTGGATTATTTACCATGTTTTACATATCATTTTGTCAGGAAATTTAAAGCAGAATAATAATTGATGATTGAATTTGAGATAATTATTTACATTGTTAGCCTAACCTCCCTTAAATGGATTGGGGTTGAAAAAAAACCAACATTTTAAAGATAAAGTGTATTACTACCTAATTAAAAAATACAAAGGTTTTATTATATTTGTTAATTATATACTACATTAGTAAAACAAGTTATTAATAGTCTGCAGCATACAAAGTGTCAATGCTAGAAGATTATTTTTTACTCTTTTTGATCGTTTTTTTGGAGGTTGAGTACTTGGACCTGCAGCAACATCTTTATCGGAAGCCTCTGGACGATCTGGATCAGGTTCATTTACTCCATCTTCAGGTTCTGGTCCTGGATTAGGACATAGTAAGTCCTTCAATTCGTCGTCAGAAAACTCCCTAATCTTTTGGTACAAATTACTTCTTCCTTTGGTATGTTAATCTCTTCCGGTTTGATTTCTTTAGGAAAATCGGTTGGCAATTCCTCGGAAGAAGTAATTACCCGTTCTTGTTTCGGGGTCACCTAATCCAGTTTTTAACTAATACTTTGCCCTTTTGGCTACAGATAAAATGGAAGTGGCTGAACTTTGTAATATTTTTTTATCGCTTTCCATTTTTTGTTTCGGAAATAGTTGAGCCAATCGAATAAATGAACATAAACTTCGCCTTGCTCAGTCCCAGCTATTATGGATTTGTTAAGGCCTATGTTAGTGGATTTCTCAACGATGTCTGCAACTTGGCCCAATGAGCTGGCTTTTCCCTTTCTAAATTTTTTTTTAAATAAACCAAAAGCCCAATCGCAGCCAATTTGGTATGCCCGACTGGAAGAAAGGAAAGGGTGATAGAATCATTTAACCCTTTCAGTACTCTCCTAGTTAAATTACCCATAAGAATGTTATTCTTGTTCTGGCTGACGCAATTATCTGCGTGTAATGTTAGATGTTTTTCCCGCCAAAACTATGATTTTCTGAATAATAATGGAGAAAACTGTACAATCGCATTTGCACCTTTTGGAAATTTGAATAGCTTCGGGGATTAAAAAAAGTTATGTTGAGTTTTGACGGTATCGTTTCATGATTCCAAAAATCCCTATTTTGTAGGGAGTAAGAAAATAGATGGGTCCTGGCTGTTGAGAATCAAATGGAATGTGCACACTGTTGTGCAAAGTCAAAGCTATAATGTATTTTTCCATCATAGGAAATTTGGTTTTGCTAAACCATTTTCGTCAAACTCAACTAAGTCTATGTTAAAATTGTCAACCGTGTCTTTTATCAAAGTTTTATAACCTGTTCTTTCAATGTTTACAACATTCAGATGATCTTGGCATTTTTTAATAAACTCTGCTTTGTCAGCTTCAGAACATCCTCGAAGTTTGGTGAAGGTCGTCATGCTTTTTTTGCAAAATTCGCATAAATCTGACCGAGGCTTCATAATGACAACATCAGGACAGAAAATGTTCCAAATAGATCGGAACGCTGACGACCCAACAAACTTTTTTAGAACGCCTCAACACATGCTTGTTTGTATTTTCTAAACAAGGACATTTTTGAATCAGAAGAGGGAAGTAGTTTTACAATAGTTTTTTATGATTAGCTAAACGCCCCGGCATAAAAAGAGCCGACTCTTCTGCATAATTTCTAATGAAAAAAGAACAACATTTTCAGTGTCTTCTTTAGTATGTGTGTTTTTTGGTGTTCGCTTAAAGTTTTTGTGTACAGGGGGTTCCATACCATGAACATAAAAATGTTTCAATAAACGTTTGAATCGTTTTATTTTTATTGCATTTGCGGCTAGGAACAACCTCTCACAGACAGTTTGGCCAGACAATGTGTATATCATTCGCAGCCTTTGTCTCACTTTCTCCTTAGATCCGCTCCCAGTTTTTTACTTCATTGCTCTGCCTACACATGGCACGGATCTGTCCTAATACTCACTAAATCAAGTTGATTCGTACCTTCATTATAATAATCTAGACTACTGCTATCCAAAAAGCTCTTCAATAACTCATCCAGCGTAAACGAGTCGCTGCATTTCCGCCGACAGCATCCCTCTACTTTTATACTTCTTATTTCTGCGTCAAACACTGGTGACAAGTTTCCTCTTGAAGAACTGGTTTCTGAAAAAAAAAATAGTTATACTTTAAGGCAAAATATTCATTACATCATTATTTTTAAAAAGTATTTTTACTAAATTGTAACAAACTTAAAAAATGGGTTTAATGATTTTTTTTGTTTGCTCTTACAATTTATACTAAGTAAGGGCCTAACGTCTCTGGACTGACCTGCAATGCACCTATGACTTCCAACTACATCATGTAGTTTGTAGACTTATTATTATGCTATTTCGATTGTTTACTTTTAATTAGTTGTATCAATCAATGTTATTGGCATAAAGGTTTGTCAGTTACAACACAGATTGCAGCATTAAAATTATTACCCTCCATTATAAGCTCTCTCGATGCAGCTGAAATCGTAATGCTTATAATTTTGATAAAACGCTTTTAACGTGTAACGATTAAAATTGATTATACACTCACCCAAATTTCTTGATCTGCATCGTTTACCACCGTCATCTCCAATCATTTCTGGCTCACCATCAAGTACGTCAACCGAAATTTCTTCAATAGAAATGTTATCGCTCATCATGAGGTTTTTCTTCGGCATTTTCAATATCCTGTGCAATACAATTTTATTAATACTAATATATAAAAAAATTGCTAATAAGCGTAATTAGTTTTTATAGTAAGTTAAGTCTGTAAAAAAATGTATCTAGTTTGTTGAATATTTTAGTATTGAAGAAAATACAAACACATTTACACAAAAATGTTTATGAAATTCGTTATTCTACAATAATTAAAATTGATTTTTATTGTATTATTATATTATTTTTATTGTTATTATTGTTGTCGAAAGTGTAAAGAGCAAGTAAGTAGATTAATGTAACTTGTTTAATGAATATTCAACATTAAAGAAAATATTATATTACACAATTCATACTCTTGAATGAAAAATAAATTTAAACAGTAAAAATTTTATAAATAATATAAGAAAAGGCTTACCTCAAGGGTGGGTATATCACCAATATTAAAAATTTCGACATCTTCACTTGAACGATTAAGTTCTGTAGCGTCTTCCTGACTCTCATGATCCTCAAGCTCAGAATCTGATGAAGAACTAACTGGGTTTGCAAAATAATCTTCACATACTTCCCTTAAGTCATCGGTTATTTCACCGGTAAAATAACTGTCGTTGATAATTTTAGCAATATTTTCCCTCCATAGCAGGACGGTGGCGCTTGGAACAGCAACAGTGACTCAACTAAACAAACAAATTCCTGAGAGCCTAGTCCTGCTCCAGGTGCACAAGTGATAAGGAGAGGGAGGGAGGGGGAGGCGGGGGGAGGGGAAGAGATAAGATAAAACATCGCCGTTCGGAGCCAAACAAACAGCTGATTTGCCTGGAGTCATAAAACATCTGATTTGCTGAGTATCATTGTGTAATAAGACACAAAAACAAAAGGGACCTTAACTTCCAGTCATTTAAATAACATTGGGGAAGTTAAGGTCCCTTTTCTGCAGCTTGCAAGGGTTTTGGAAATTAATTATTTTAACCATGTTCTAGGTTGAATTCAAGTGTGTAGTTGACTGAATATTGTTTACAAACATACATAGAGTAAGAAACTATCAAAAACAGAACATGTGATTTTTTGACCTATACCACTAAAACTGCTCGTACTGTAAAATTTTGTCCTGGAAGATAAGGTCCCTTTTCCTTTGGCGGGTCACATTTGTAAAAAATATCTAAAGCGTTTAGTGTAACAATTTTAGGAAAAGTATGACCGTTAAAAGAAGTTAAACCGTCTGTTTTTTATCTCTATAATTGGTTTATTAATCGGATAGTAGACAATATTTAAACCGTTGTACGGGATCAAAATAAACCCTTCTTTCGTTAAATTTTCTTTATTATTGTTTAATTCGATAAACTTATTTTTAAAAGGTCCTTTAATAAAATAAACAGCTTTATTGCCATCTTTTCTGCTAAAACGCCGACATAGCTAAATCTTGCTTTATTATTGACCACGGAATGCCGAAATTAGTACAATTTTCTAACTTTTTTCACTATTTTTAAAAGTAGCTGAAATTTTGTAACTCAACATTTTGAACCATTTTGCTGCAATTCTATACAATCCGTTTTGAGTTTGAACAATCTTAGAATCTATATTTTTCGTTTTTCTTTTTACACTTGTGACAGTGAATTAAATCATATTCCATTTATATCAAAGTTTTTCCAACTTTGTTTAACTCTTCTAAAAATATCTGTTTTTAATTTCGCCTTTATATCCATACGGTACTGTATCGATCTTATTTTCTAGGACAATTCTCTTATCATCTTTAGCGTTCAAGTGCTAACTTGTTTTATAGTGACGGTGTACAACTCATGTTTGTAGCTTTTGATTACTGTCATCTCCCTAAATTTTTCTTTATCTTCGAACAAACATTTCTTCAAGTTTTCGATATTTATTGTTTTTATTTACAACGCTTCTCTTAATTCCTTTACATCTTACTGGATTTTTGTCTAGATATTTGTACGAGTACATTTTCGATCTCAATCCACAAAATTCTTCTAAAACTTCGCTATTTAAACTCATCTTTAAATTTCCCTATTACCTTCTTATTTTTAGTAGTGAAACATTTCGTGATCTTTTGGATAATCGCTCGTATCAAAGTCCTCTATATTTTCTTTAATAATTTTAAAAGGATCTCGTTTCAATTCTAGAAAATAACTGTCTGTATCCATGTAACAAAGATTCAAATCTGGGTCAAACTTCTTTAATTTTATCGTAATAAAACTCGTACATTAACAATTTTGATAGGTAAAGAACTGAAAATCCTATGTAGATCGGTTTGTTAAATTTAATCCTTTTTGTTTGAACATGTGACTCGCTATACAGTTGTCAGTCAAAGATATTAAAGCATTTGAAATTTGTTTTCTTAGCTTGTTTCATTGAAAATTTCTTCATTTCCTAGTTTGATATCACAATCTATTTCGCACATTTTCCATAGATTTTCCAAAAACTGAGTTTGTTCATAAGCTTGTAAAAAATCTTTCTCAAAATCACTTGTAGCTTTGGTTCTCATGTTTGTGTTAAAATCAATGTACTTTTTTCCATAAAAGGCTTTCTGATCGAATGCTATAACTCTATTCACATGTTTTCAACACCATCCCTTGTTCGAGGTAAAATTTCAAATTTCTTGAAATGAACAACGTATTCAGTTTTTATCCAGTAAAGTTGTGCAAAGTTTTGTTTTTATAATGTTCGGGAGCAAGAGGTAAATCCTTGTGATGTTCATGTAAATTTGTTGGATATCCTAGATCAACTTCGAGAATATAGCCATAATCTTCGTCGCCAGTGAGTTTCCAAAATTGTTTTCTTGCCACTCTTCTTTTGTTATATGTTTTAGGATTCATCCACTTGATATCACCATATGGTAAATTTTGCATAAGACCGTAACCATAAAGGTTGTTTGCAATCGACGTACAACAGATAGTTTTCAGGTTTTGTCTTATCGAAATCTTTCAAATATTTGTTATTTGCTTTAACATATCGTTTAATACATTGAGAAATGCCTCCGCGAATACCTTTTTCAATCATTAAATACATATTATAATCACTAATCAATTGTAATTCTATTTTTCGTTAATTTCAACATAGCGTCCCATGCGAGACTTGGAGCTGTTAGATAATGTGCTGGATCAAGTTTGTAAACAATTTAGACAAATGTTTCTGAGTTTTTCAAAAATATCAGCAAGCAATAATACATCTTGGATATTGTACAAATCAGAGTAATTTCCAAGATTTGTATCTTTTAATTTGTTCCAAACGCTCAAGTAGTGTTGATAATCTTTCTCAGATATGCTCTCGTCTGTCAATAGTGAATAGAAATCTTGAATTTTCAGCTGTTCTGTGTAATCAAGTTTTCCAATACTATCGATAAATTCGTAAGGAAATATGCCTTTTCCAGATAGAATTTTAAACATTTCTTCTTCGTCATTTGGTTGTCTATCTAGAATTGCGTTCAATATTCGTCCATCTTGTATAAAATGATTTGTATGCTTGAAATCATCTTTTTTGAGGTTTTTAGCTAACTTTTCAATAGATGATGCCATAAATCTGAAACGTGTCTACGAATGAAAACTTGATGAACTTTCTTGGTTTATCATCTTCAAACTCATAACCCATATCCTGAATTTACTGAATAATTTATATATTTTTCATCTGTGTTTGCGATCAAATCAACATTTCCATATTGTTTAGCCAATTCTTTTATGTACAAATGAGTATCCGTAATTTGACATATTATGACAGAAAACTGGAATATTTTGTGGAAATTTCAAATTCAGATTACAACATGAATGAGCTGCGCCTCGAAATTTTACCTGTTTAAATGACAATGATCTCTTACTTTATTATAACTCTTATCTTTCCAACTATCAGGAGTAAAACCATACTGAATTGACTCAACATCATAAAGCAGACCATTCGCAAATATGGACAAACGTTTGCATTTTGGTATGAAATTTTCTTCTTCTTCAGTCAATTTCATAGGTTTTTTTTTGTTCTTAGAATTAATATTTTGTAGCTATGTATTTTGATATTTTATTGAGTTCTTCAAACAATTTTGCAGGAACATTAGGCCAAATCGTCTTCATTTTTTGCTCTATAACATATAGGTTTGTACATGCGATTTGTCACATTCGAGACTAAATATAGAGTAAAACCATAAGGAATATGCTTCTGAATCTTGGTTGTAGTCGATTTTTGCGGATTGTTCTTGCATGTCGGAATTTTTTCTAATATGCTCTCAAAATCCATATAAATAACGTACGGATGGCTTAAACTTCTTTTGATAATTAGTAAATGATGTTGTTTTGACCTGGAAATGGCATAATTGGTTTACAAACTTCATGTTGCTTGCAAATTTCTAAATGATCTGTTAAATCTCCAGATTTGTAGAAATGGCCCTTAAACATCTTCTACACAAAAAATTTTCTTTCTTTATGTTTAGATAACTGTGAACTCACGAGTTTATTTAAATCGGTTATCAAAACATAATGAGATTTGTCTTCTTGTTTAACATACAATAAATCAACTTCTAACTCGGCATCATAATTTTTCAGAAATTTGTAACGGAACAATATTGAGTTTTCTCATCATAACTGTAGATATTTATTGACATTTTCGGATACTTATACTTGGAATTGTAACTTCGTTTTTTCAAATGATTGTATATCTTTTAAGGAAAATTGGATACTCGAAACCTGAAAATATCTCGTCATTTACAAATTTTTCATATTGCTTTGCCTCTGTCAAACATGTGTCTCGGGTTTTTCAATAGCACATCGGATAGAATAAATAAAGCAATAATCATCTTTATTTTTGATATTTATACAAGCTTTTTTATGTTTGATTTTCTTTGGTAAATCGATATATGATCCAGCATTCATCATTTCGTGTTTATTAAGGCTCAAAAACTAGTTGTATGCAGCGTTTAAATGTCCATCCTGAACCCCTATTTGGATGATTTGTCCTGTTCTCGAATGTGATAATTTATTAAATTGTTTAGAAATAAAGTCGTTTACATCAAATATTTCGTCTGCATTTATAGTAAAATACATTGGGCAAGTTTTGTGGTTCACCGTTTACTAAAGTTCGTTCATATTCACATTCCAAAGAGAGATATCCTTTCATATTTTTAACATTCTCTTGAAATTTTTCTATTAAACTTTTAATTTCTGGCCTCATAATTGATAGATATTTGTAAATTGACATGGAATTGTCGTTCAAGTTTGTTAAAATGTATTGCTTGAAAAGACCGTGTATTGAGGATAAAACTTCTACATCAATGATATTTTCGGATTTTACCTTAAGAGTTTTATCAATTTCTTCGATCATTTCAGACTTAGTTTTATCGTTTGTTTCTATGGACAATTTTTCAGCGATTGATTGAATTTTTTTCATCTTTAAATAGATTGAGATCTTTTTTATCTTCCTTAAAGTTTTTCTTTAATTCTCGTAATTTTTCTATATTGTACATCTTTTCATGATCTACAATTTGATTTTTCTTTAGCCCAATTCCTCAAATAATTTAGTTCTTTTTCATAAATATCTTTATTTTTCAGATGAATTCTTTGAATTATAATGCCTGGTATAATGATGTTCAAAAACATCTTTTTTTGCAGTATGGACACGATACCTTTTTTTCCTCTCCATTTAAATAGGGAAAATTTCTTAACTATGAATTTGAAAAAAGTAATGATTTTTACTTGAATTTGACAGAAATCAGCACAATTTCTGGTGAAAATAACAGTGATAGATTCTTCTATTTTAATTATCAGAAAAATCTGTAAACTAAGACTTAAAATTATTGAAAAAATAGTATAGTTATAGGACAAAATAGTACTTTTATTACTATATTGCTTTGTATGAGGTAATTTAAATTCTTTATACTATTTTTTCAAATAATTTTTTCTTTAACTTTTCCAAGATTTTTCATTAAGATTTTAATATATTTTACAACAGAATTTTCGTAGATTAGAAGCAGATATGAGATCAATAGATTGATTCGAAGCATATTTGACTAAGTTTCAGCTTAAGAAAGTAGAAGCAAACAGCTACAGATTCGTTTTATTTTTAGTTCGTGATTTATAGATTCTTTTATGGTTCAATGAACAGTATTTTTACATTGATTTTCTGACTGTCCCAAAAGTGGTCTAGGAACCCCATATTCATATCTACTGATTATTATCAGCAAGAATCTTTATACAAGTCATGGGGGATTCCAGGGGATGGACAAATCATGACTGGATCAACAAAACAGTTTGACGCCTGTCAACCTTGACATGTTTGTTGCTCCTGGCTTGTGTAATAGTGTACTTTTAAAGTGGTGTTCAGGTTTATACAATGATGAATTTCATTAAAAATAGTACCCTTGGAATTGTTTTAAAATTTTCAAAATAGTGGATTGTAATTTTGTATAACTATACTTATATTTTTTTATTTTACTAAAACTTTTAAAAGGCACCATTTTGTTAATATTAAAGCAAGTTATGTGGTTATTTTCTTAAGATTTTCTATTACTTGTCATAAATTATGTGCAAAGTTTGGTATCTGTACAATTACTAGTTCTAAAGATATAAATTTTATTTAAAAAAATATAAAATATTGGCTAGTGGCAAAACAACACATTTCCCGACGTATGATTTCCCAGCTCTTGATTTGTAACATGCATTTGACTTAATGAATTTTTGATATGTTTTGACTTAAGCTTTAATTACTATGGCTTTGATCAGGTTTTCATTCAAGGTGGTTTCGCTCTTATCTGATTGACAGAACTCGGGTAACCAGAGTGAATGATCATCTTTCAGGGATTGCTTCCAAAGAGTTGGTGTTCCTCAGGGTAGCTGCATAGGTTCTTATTATGCTTCTGTTTTATACTGGGGATATTAATCTTGAGCTATCATTTTGTTCCCTTTACTCCTACGCTGATGGCTTTCAGCTTGTGTTGTGACATGAGGAGCTGAATGGAAAACAGTGAGGGCCATTACGAGTGGCCTGGCGAGCTGAAGGACAGGGACGTGGTCCATAAATCTTCGAGCTGACACAGATATCAGCCATGGCTACCCATAACAGCCCTGCAAACTGAGAAGAGAATGACATTGTTTTGTTACAAGCGCTAAGAGTTAAATATGGAGAAGAGTAAATGGATTTGAAAAAGAAACACTGATGAACCTTTTGTAAAAAAATGTATTTACATAACTGTTTTATGAACAGTGGAGACAGAAAGTATATTAAAACGAAATGACAACCATTACTGTAAAAATCACATATAAAATATCCTAATAGCTAAAATACAATAAAAAATGAATAAAACAGTAAAAAAATGTTGTACAAATCAGAACTAGTTGAAAAGGACCACCGTTTATTACACCACGAATTTAAGAAAAATACTCACTGTAAAACATAATATACCAGACCTTCCATGAAAATGAGGCAAAATTATAATTTTTGTCATAGAAAAATACATATTTTGGTTTTTTAAATGAACTTTATCTACATTAAATTTATAAAAAATCTGGGATGGTAATTTAAGCTTATAAACTGTATTTAATACAATAGTTAATTACTTTACGTATGACTGCATTGAATTTCAGAGTCATAAACCAGCTCTCAACGACCTCTCGTCGAAGCCATGCATACCAAAACATTTGCTTTAGAATGTGATTGCAGAAGAGAATGAAGTCTGGGTTGATCTCCTCGTCTGTTGTGGACTGTTGGAAAACTGATATTTTTCCTACCCTTTCTTCTAGGTTCAAAGGATTGATCGAACTCGAGACCTGAAGGGAGGAAATGTCCCAGACTCAACAGCCCCCTAGTCGTGTTTAGTTTCAACTTCTTGGAGAACTGTTCATTGCTTTTTGAGGGTGAAGCAGACCTCCGAGAAGTCAAAGATTCATCAGAGTCAGCTTCAGGCACTGAAACATATCAAAATTTTGATTTTGCCGTTTCACACTTGAATTATGCTACAAACAATCCTTGTAAAACCCCTGTTTTACAAGTTTTTAATTATTAGTTATTTATAAATATTTACAAAAAGCCATTTATAATTATCCTAGTAGCTATAATAAAAATAAATCCCCCTTATAAATAAGGGGATCCGCCTCTCCTTAAAAAAAAAAAAAAAATTAAAAAAATATAAGAGTAAATAAAATATTTTATAAATCAGAATTCCTTACAATATTTCTAGGTGAATATCTGTTTGCATAAACAGCTAGCTGTTTGATCGTGTTGACATTTTGCTCACTACATAGTTGTTTCTATATATAGCAAGTTATGATCTTTATTTACTTGGTATATTATACTATTGATTCACAATGTAGCTATATTTATTTTATTCTTGTTATAATTTTATTACCCGAAGAATAATATGGAGGGAGACATTGATTAATTATTAAAGTACCAAAGAAATTTAATTTATATTTTTTGAATTATTATAACCTTAAGTTTAAAATAAATAATTTTTCTACCACTTTTGACCTAAATGTTGTTTGTATTAAGGAGCAAAGCAAAATAATTCTTTCCAAAATGTTGAAAATTACTTAATTTTGTAAAAAAACAAACCCAAAAGAAAATCATTTTCTAATTTCTATTTCAGGTTAAAATATGCATAAACATTTAAAAAATAAATCTTTTAGTTAAAATAGTATATTTCCTTTAATAAAAAAAAATATTAAAAGTACTTTAAAACTTTCTGTTCAGATGGCCACTATTGGCCAAGGGCCATTCATTTCCCAACTCTATCATATTTAGTAATTTGCTTTGTTCCCTAGGATGGATGTCCAGCATAGCTGGCCACTAATGATTTCTTCTTCTTCCCTTTACGTCTTGAAACAGACGTAACAATATTTGTTTGTATTCTAAGCTGTAAGGGAAATGTAATAAAGAAACATGAATTGCCAACAGTGTTTGCCACATAACTTGAAAGGACATTTCTTAAATCACCCAATATAAAAAGGTTTAAATATTTGTCCCTTGAACACCATTCTCATTTTTAGTTATTTAAAAATCAAAATATGAACTTCTTACAGAAATAAAAGAGATATGTTTCTTTGAAAACAGATTCCAGATAACTAAAATGGTAATTGTCAAGAAGCCAATAGAGGAGTTGATCCCTCTTGAAGCCTGACACAATTTTATTATTGTTTATTGTTAAATGCACTAGTGATCATGAAACATGATACTGTCACTGCCCAGCGTGGTCCACTACATAGGGTGGAGGGAGGAACATTATTTGTTGTAAATAACGTATGATGATGTTGAACTGTTACTTGTTGATGTTACTCACACAGTGCACATCCAAGAGACACAGAGTCCTCCATCTCACTCCGGTCAGAGTGGCCCCAGGTCAGAGGCTTGTAGTTCCCAAGGTTGATGGGCTCTGGTGTCCAAAGCATGTTGGTTTCCTTCCCATAGCAAAGTCTCTGAGCATACTCTGAGAACGTTTTCTGTCCAACATACAAACACACAATGTGAGAATAGTATTTGGAAGCAATTTGTCTCTGATGATGTTTGGAGAAAGATTTTTTATTTGCCATAAAACATATTTTGAGGAATTCAAATGCTTCCCCAATTAATCTATATTTCCTTTTTCAATACAATTGAAGAAATACCATTAGTTTTGGTTATTATTAAAATCAGTGTATTATTTGATCTTAACAAATTGGAAAATTAATTAATTCTTTTTAACAATACGAAGCAACTAAAGCATCTTAACATCCCAACAAACATTTGTTGCCCTATAATGACTTGTCAATGGAGTCCTAGAGGCTTTAGAAAATAATTTGAAGTATCTTGATCTTTATCCATCTAGTATATTATTAAAAGAATTTCTTGATTTTTTTAAATTTATTTACATGCACTGTTACAGGTAAAAAAACCTAATTACAACAGAGAAATACTAAAAACTACCACTTGTAAACAAGAAAAAGTATTCATAACAAAAACTAATGAACTCAAAACAACATATACAAATATTATATATAAAAATTAATAAAAAAATCAACTTGACCCAGGGTAAGAAGGGCAAGAATAAATTTATTCTTGACCCAGGGCTTACATGGAGGAGCCAAACGAATAGTGTATGCATCAGACTCTCTAGAGCCCTGCATCTACTGCGGAGACTGAAACCTATGCTGACTAATAAGTATCTTTTGACAGTTTACTTCGCCATGTTCCACAGCCATATCAGCTATGGGCTGCACATATGGGGCCATGCTGCTGGATGTAAGGATATTCTTCTCACTCCAAAAAGAAAGCTCTTCGTGTTCATCTCGCCTCCAGGGTTTCTGGATAGCTGTAGGCCTATCTTTGTGAGTCTTAAAAATTCTTACAGTCTATGGTCAGTACATCCTTTCCTGCCTGACCAATTTAAAACTTAACATCTCAGACTTTGCTGAAAGAAACGAACTCCATACCTACAACACCAGGAAGAAGCACCATCTGGATGTACCTTTTTGTAGGCTTAGTAAGAAGAAGAACTGCTATCCTAGCTTAGCGCTTCGCATGTATAATGCCCTTCCAGATAATCTCAAAGAACTCAACCCTCCTCACTTTGAAACCCAACTTAAAAGCTGGCTATTGTGTAGGCCCTTTTATTCAGTCGGGGAGTTCTTCGATGCACTATCATAAGCCCTGGCGCCATGTAAAAATGTAAATATTCTAAAATTCATTTTTACTTTGACGCTGTCTATCCAGTTGTACTGGTCATCGACTAAGGTGGAGGTAATTAAGGAGGTAATTAAGGTAATTAAGGTAACTATAAACAAGGATACATTCACTTATTAAATAGAATGAAAAGTTACGGTATATAAGTTATGCCAAACTATGGTTTATATAATTATGCTTATATTTATATAACAAGCACAGTTAAAAATACCCTTTTGAACTCACTTAAACTTATTGTTTAAAAATATCTAAATGTTGAGCCATTGAATTGTAAAGCAGCATCATTGAGACAATAATAGAGTTGGCTAATATTTTAGTTCTAGAAAAAGGTATAGCAAACAGATGGTGGATTCTAGATATAGTATAGTGGATTTAGGTATCTAAAAACTATTATTTGGTATCAACTAATAGCTCCAAAACTCTGTGTGCCTTTTGTGAATTTGCAATGTATCCAATTTTTTTTTTTTTTTTTTTTTTAACAGTTGATTACTAAAAATATGTGTTGCTCAGGCAGTTGTTCTCAATCCACTAACCAGGTTAATATCAACTCATTAATATAATTTGGTACATTTATATACATTAATAATTTTGCTGTAACACAAATATCAAAATTTTTTTACTTCATACGTAAATATTCGATGTATTGGATGACACAAGCCACTGATTATCAATTGTTCGGCCAAGAACAACTGCAGTCTTGTATGGTCTCTGCATTGGTAGTTCGGAAATCTAGATGGATTTTGAGCCATTCTCTTGTATAATTTAAAAAATTATGTAAAATATGTATGCTATTGTAAAAACATAATTTTGTTAGAATTTTTATTCAAGTAATTCAAGGTAACAAATAAATAGAAAAAAAAGAAACACAATCAAACAAGAAAAGATAGATAAAAGATATTCATGAGAATGTCTATTGAATTGTATTAATGATAACGACATGAGTATTTGGTTAGACTATATTAAAAACTGTTATGACTACAACTCACAGCTTCTGTGGAGAGATCTCTAAGGAAGACGATGGACTGGTGAAAAGCCCATTTGGTCGGACAGAATGGTCAAGGAGAGTGTTGGAGATCATATAGTGGACTGTCAGCTCCAGGACCAACTTCAGTTCAGTCTGGCTGCAGGTTGACAACTTGGCAGCAAAGTAGATGTCGTCCTTCCCAAACATCTACACATTACAGGTAACACGCATGGAGGATTACAAATTTATTTAAAGATGGGTCTAGTATAATTTTAAGAGGTAATTGGCAACAAACAACAGAACATGTATGAATATTACTACTCGTATGTTCCTCCAGTATTTTGTGAATGTAAAGGTGGATGTAGCTGCAGTTCGGAAATATTGTAGTTGGAGAGCCAGTGGTCTCACAATGTAAGGCTTCAAGTGTTAGTGTCAGTGCAGGTTCAAATCCTGTCAGTGTTGCACTTTTATCAGTTCCGCCAACCTTATACTGAACCAAATCTCTTTCTGATTCAGTTTGATAAGATCTTTGCACATGCCAGTGACCCATTAGGATGGGCAGAATAAGGTTAAAAACGAGCGTGGTTAAAAAATTTATTTTTTTTAAATTATACTTTTTGTATTGAAAAGATATTATTACCTAAATAACATTTAATTTTAAGAAGCATTATATAAGGTGAATTTTTATCAACTATCATCACATCTCATAAGGTTTTAAACATATTTTGATGTAAGTTATATTATCCTTTGATCAGACGTTAAAGGTAAAAAGCATTTAATGAAAGAAATGAATTTAATACGGATAAATGTTACATAATTAAAGAATAACTTGTTTACAGCTGAATTTTCAATAATTCATGATAAAAAAAGGTCAACGAAAACGGTAGACATGATTTTAAACATTAATAAATAAGGCTGTTAAAAGATAGTTTTATTTTTTTTGCACCGAATGATATAGAAAATCTTAAGTTTTTTTACATAGTTTGATAAGGTTTCTATGTTAGCTCACTAGACATAATCAGTATAAACACAACCCAAAGGAGTTAAGTCAGAGCTCCTTGTCAATCCCGCAATGTGTCCACCTCTACGAATCCACCAAGCAGAGAATCTGTGTGTCAAGATGGGGCCGTCGCATGCACAAAGTTACAACTTTATTTATAAATTAAAATCGCACCCACATTTTTTGATGACCCTGTATTTAGGTATTCTATTCAAATGAAATAGTATATAAAATGTAAGGGGTAAAGCACAAAAGAGATATAAGTAGTAATTTTTTTGCTTGGACTGTTTGTAAATAGTAATATTCAGTTATGAACTCTGAGTACTGCAGTGTCGGCACATCTGGCGCAGTAAAAACCTAGTAAATTGCTGGCGTTGATTGACCGGATAATCCGTAGTTGATGATATTTAATATAGTACACAATTGAAATATCAGAGTAACCATACAGCATTCAATATGTATTGATTAATACCCATTTTTTAGTTTTCTTCCTGTAGGTCTTTGGAATGATTATTTACTACGATGTTGTTATGGTCTATCAGATGATGGATTGTGATTTACGTGTTTGGCTAGTAGTACTGTTTACTTAGCTCTGTAATTGTGTTTTGATGTAAAAATAAATCATAAAGCAATTAGCAACATTTATTAATATAATAAGATCAATATTGATATTTGCATGTTTCAATAGTAACAAGCTTTTGTTTGTTTTATTGTTTCCAGTATTGCTGCCAAGTGTATGAGAGTTTGACAATCTATTGCATATTTAAATATAAAAAAAAGTAATGGAGAAGAATGCATAAACACTCACTTGTACACAGGTTGAGTCTTTAGTAGTATCACTGGGCTTGTCGTCAGATGCAGACTTGCTAGCTAGTCCCAGATGTGTGCCACTGTTGCGTGGAGATATCCGAAGATTCTGCAAATTAATTGGATACTATTTTATTTTAACATTAGAGTATTAAAGTTTGATCTGGCTCAGCTTGCAATACCTACTGACTCTTAGTTCTTATACTATCATAACTATTCATTAAGTTTTCTGATGTACACAATGTGAAAACATTGTTAACCCTACAGCTGGGATGAATATTCGTCGCCAAAGGTCCGTCTGATTGAGTGTTGGCGTTGATAAGCTTTCAACTTATTAACTCTATGCTATATCTCAACTCAATTCCAAACCCACCAGTAAAACAAAGTATGACCTTTGACCCTTGGAACAAAGTTAGACCTTATATTGATGTGCTAAATTCAAACATCACTGCACATTTTACGCCTAAAGAAAAAATATGTATAGCTTGAATTTAAATTTTGTGACAGTGAATCTAGTTATGTGTTGTACTCAGAAATTCATTCTGGTTCACAATTTCTCTCTGATGGTAATGACCCATTGGCTGTCCTTCACCTCTTGTCAAAGACAAACTTGTTAGACAAAGGGTACCACTTGTTAACAGACAACTGGTACATAAAAATCCGTTTAGCCGAAAAACTCCTGGAGAGAAACACATTTCTGACTGGTACTATTAGGAACAAATTTCAATAACAATATATAATAATAATAATAATATTATTATAATAAATTCGTTTATTTGTTGTTTAAAATGTTAGAAGCATTGACAAAGTCTAATTCAGCCACAGACTAAATAGCATTGTCTCTAAATAATATTTAATAAGTATAATACATAAATATTATGTATATAATTATATAAGACATTAATTGTCTAGTAGAGAATAACACTGAGTATATCATGAGTTTATCTTAAAACACTCATTAAAAGTCAATTAAAATGTTATTTCTGTTTCTTGTGTTGTAATTATGTGTTTGTGTATGGTTTATTAAATCATTATTATTTAAAATGTAAACAAATAAGTCAAACACATATAAATGAACTATTGTAAGAATATCTTGGTTAATGAAAACAGGTTTACAATGATTGAGATATTCAGCCTTACCAACAATTCTTTCTTTTGAAGCACCAGTATTTCCTGAACTCTAGCACTATTCCCCAGAGTATTAATCCACATCTCAAAATTGACTGAAAGTAGCCAAAATATGCAGTCCGAACATAATTTTCACTTATGCAGCAAAATAGATGTCTCAATAAAAAAATAATTCTAGATGATTTAGTAGACAGAAAATCAATATCAGAAAAACCAATGGCCTATCCAAAAGTCTAATGTCAAAAAAATGCCAAAAGATATTGTGCAATTTCACAAAAATGAACTTCTCTTGGTAAGAAAACAAGAAACTAAAAACTGTTTTACTGTTTTACAACTGGTTTTCATGCAGAAAACATTTTGCGCATACTACAAGTGCGTAGTAGGTGTTGAAATAAAGCAACAAAGCTCCTTCTTGTTATAGATGGAGATGTTTGTCTGACGAAGATAGCCTTGCTATCGAAAGTTTTCACAAAAATAAAAGTATTAAATATTGGTTTTATGTTTTAAAGTAATTAAGTTTTAAAAGCTCCTTCTTCCAATAAAAAAATACAATCAGTACACAGGAGGGATAGATGTCAAGGATAAATCTATCTATCATGTTACGTGTTCTAGAGGTACTATAAAATATTGGAAAACAATATTCACATACCACCTTGACATGTCACTACACACTTTTACTGCATACAATTTGTATTAAACAGCACTGACAGACCATGTAGTTGACTAATAAGTGTCTCTCACAATTGTGTGACTCAGAAGAGAAGATGTTCCACCTGGTGATGTCCTTGGCTCTGCTCATGAACTCGTGAAACTCCCCAACACAAACTCGCTTGTGTGCTGTATGTGAGTGTAAGAACTTGAAAAAAACATTTTCTTTTGCCCTGGATGTAATTGTGGAGTTCACCCTAAGTGCTACCATCTAGTCATACACTCGGACAGACCAGTTCGACAGCGAGGGTGCAAGCGCAAGGTGGAATCCAGTGACTCTTGAGTGAAGGATGAAACTTTATATATATATATATATATCTTTTTGTACAATATATATATAGTACAAAAAGGTAGCTTTTTGTGTGTAAATAATTCAAATGTGTTATTTTATTCTATTTTTTAACTGTTAAACTTACATAAGTAAAAATGCAGTAATAAGATTATGTTTACCCATGAAAAAATATTATTTCTTTAAAGATAAACTATTTCTTAAAAAAAGTTACTGTACATGCTTTTTCATACAAAGCCATGTAACAAATAAGTTTTGACGTAAAATGTAGGATAACTATATATTTTTGGAATTAGCATAAAATTTAGCCCTTCCCATACCGTAGACTTTGACCAAAATACCAAATACGTTATATCGAATATTATAGATTGTCTCTCGGACAGTGTTTTAGTTCACAAAAGGCCTTTGAAATGCCAGGTGCACGCTCTGTACTTATCCCGCTTACCAAGGAAGTATTTATAAACGACCTTCACTCTGTGGCAGAAGGAGGGGAGCGCCCTCTGTCTAACTTACTTCATTGACTTGGTACAAATAAAGCCTCATAAATCATAAGACAGTAATGATATATGTTATTATCCTTTTAAGTATGACATACGGATATGTCCATACCTTCAAAATTGTGGTAAATGCGGCTTACAGGAATATCCGTATTGTCTTATTTTAGTTTATTGTGTACATTATAATTCACAATAAACGCTGTGAATGTATAGGAATGTATAAATGTATTCATTTATAAACATAGGGAAGTCAATTGTATTGCTTGTCACGTGAAAAATCAATCAAAAACCAGTGCTATTCTTTTATCGACGTTTCATATTACAATATGAGAGATAGCATGCAGATATAACGGTACAGCAAGCCTGTGTATAAGGTGAGTCTACATGTAAAACTGGCAGAACTTTGTAAAAAATGTGTTTGTTATTGTTCTCCCAAGAAATAGAAAACAAATGTAACCATTGCAAAACCATAAATTTTTAATATCTTTACACGCACGCTAATTCACCAGCGGCCAAATTAACTTCAGCGCAATTTTAGATGTTTTAAAATAATTCTTGCAATATTTTTTAGCTATTAGTTAGCTATCATAAACAAAACTAATTGAAATTTTGACAACTTTTTTTGAACTAAAAGACAACAGTAACTCAAAGGACATCATTTCTATCAAATCCAACCAAACATTTTGCAAAATATACAGAAAATATAAAAGGTTAGTATTGAACAAATGAACATACTGAAGCAAGCCTCTTGGCAGTGAGGTTGATGAGGTTGACGAGAGTGTGATACTCTGGCCCAGTCTCGGCAGGTGGCCTCGGCTCCACTAGCAGCCTCAGCCTGAACATGGGAAGTCCCAGTCTGTCAGCTGACAGCAGGTCACTGTGTAGAGGACATGTCTCTGTCAGCACACTCAGGCTCTCCACCAACATACCCAGCAGTCTACAGCAGAACAAACAACATATATTATGAACAATGGCAGTCCCAGTCTGTCAGCTGACAACAGGTCACTGTGTAGAGGGCATGTCTCTGTCAGCACACTCAGGCTCTCCACCAACATACCCAGCAGTCTACAGCAGAACAAACAACATATATTATGAACATGGGCAGTCCCAGTCGTCAGCTGACAACAGGTCACTGTGTAGAGGACATGTCTCTGTCAGCACACTCAGGCTCTCCACCAACATACCCAGCAGTCTACAGCAGAACAAACAACATATATTATGAACATGGGCAGTCCCAGTCTGTCAGCTGACAACAGGTCACTGTGTAGAGGACATGTCTCTGTCAGCACACTCAGGCTCTCCACCAACATACCCAGCAGTCTACAGCAGAAGATACAAAATGTATTACGAACATGGGCAGTCCCAGTCTCAGCTGACAACAGGTCACTGTGTAGAGGACATGTCTCTGTCAGCACACTCAGGCTCTCCACCAACATACCCAGCAGTCTACAGCAGAAGATACAAAATGTATTACGAACATGGGCAGTCCCAGCCTGTCAGCTGACAACAGGTCACTGTGTAGAGGGCATGTCTCTGTCAGCACACTCAGGCTCTCCACCAACATACCCAGCAGTCTACAGCAGAAGACACAAAATGTATTACGAACATGGGCAGTCCCAGTCTCAGCTGACAACAGGTCACTGTGTAGAGGGCATGTCTCTGTCAGCACACTCAGGCTCTCCACCAACATACCCAGCAGTCTACAGCAGAAGATACAAAATGTATTACGAACATGGGCAGTCCCAGCCTGTCAGCTGACAACAGGTCACTGTGTAGAGGGCATGTCTCTGTCAGCACACTCAGGCTCTCCACCAACATACCCAGCAGTCTACAGCAGAAGATACAAAATGTATTACGAACATGGGCAGTCCCAGTCTCAGCTGACAACAGGTCACTGTGTAGAGGACATGTCTCTGTCAGCACACTCAGGCTCTCCACCAACATACCCAGCAGTCTACAGCAGAAGATACAAAATGTATTACGAACATGGGCAGTCCCAGCCTGTCAGCTGACAACAGGTCACTGTGTAGAGGGCATGTCTCTGTCAGCACACTCAGGCTCTCCACCAACATACCCAGCAGTCTACAGCAGAAGATACAAAATGTATTACGAACATGGGCAGTCCCAGCCTGTCAGCTGACAACAGGTCACTGTGTAGAGGGCATGTCTCTGTCAGCACACTCAGGCTCTCCACCAACATACCCAGCAGTCTACAGCAGAAGATACAAAATGTATTACGAACATGGGCAGTCCCAGCCTGTCAGCTGACAACAGGTCACTGTGTAGAGGGCATGTCTCTGTCAGCACACTCAGGCTCTCCACCAACATACCCAGCAGTCTACAGCAGAAGATACAAAATGTATTACGAACATGGGCAGTCCCAGCCTGTCAGCTGACAACAGGTCACTGTGTAGAGGGCATGTCTCTGTCAGCACACTCAGGCTCTCCACCAACATACCCAGCAGTCTACAGCAGAAGATACAAAATGTATTACGAACATGGGCAGTCCCAGCCTGTCAGCTGACAACAGGTCACTGTGTAGAGGGCATGTCTCTGTCAGCACACTCAGGCTCTCCACCAACATACCCAGCAGTCTACAGCAGAAGATACAAAATGTATTACGAACATGGGCAGTCCCAGTCTCAGCTGACAACAGGTCACTGTGTAGAGGACATGTCTCTGTCAGCACACTCAGGCTCTCCACCAACATACCCAGCAGTCTACAGCAGAAGATACAAAATGTATTACGAACATGGGCAGTCCCAGCCTGTCAGCTGACAACAGGTCACTGTGTAGAGGGCATGTCTCTGTCAGCACACTCAGGCTCTCCACCAACATACCCAGCAGTCTACAGCAGAAGACACAAAATGTATTACGAACATGGGCAGTCCCAGTCTCAGCTGACAACAGGTCACTGTGTAGAGGGCATGTCTCTGTCAGCACACTCAGGCTCTCCACCAACATACCCAGCAGTCTACAGCAGAACAAACAACATATATTATGAACATGGGCAGTCCCAGCCTGTCAGCTGACAACAGGTCACTGTGTAGAGGACATGTCTCTGTCAGCACACTCAGGCTCTCCACCAACATACCCAGCAGTCTACAGCAGAAGATACAAAATGTATTACGAACATGGGCAGTCCCAGCCTGTCAGCTGACAACAGGTCACTGTGTAGAGGGCATGTCTCTGTCAGCACACTCAGGCTCTCCACCAACATACCCAGCAGTCTACAGCAGAAGATACAAAATGTATTATGAACATGGGAAGTCCCAGCCTGTCAGCTAACAACAGGTCACTGTGTAGAGGGCATGTCTCTGTCAGCACACTCAGACTCTCCACCAACATACCCAGCAGTCTACAGCAGAAGATACAAAATGTATTATGAACATGGGAAGTCCCAGCCTGTCAGCTGACAACAGGTCACTGTGTAGAGGACATGTCTCTGTCAGCACACTCAGACTCTCCACCAACATACCCAGCAGTCTACAGCAGAAGATACAACATATATTACAGGGTTTAATACCAGGTTAAGTGTAAGGGAGTGTATAAATCCTAAAATTGCCACATAAAATAGACATTCTTAACTTTTTAATTGCTTCATTTACAAGTAAGCAATTGATAACATTGAAAGTAAAGAATAAACAATTTACCAGCTGAAAATGAAACTTGCTTAAATACACCCATGTTCAAAATGTATTTAATTAGTGTCAGGATATAATTATTTTCCTTCGGTATAGTGTCTTCTTATTTATGTTTATTTATTTCAACGTATTTATTTAAAACTTCCTGAAGACAGGGATATTAATTATTTTAAAATATACATAGAAGCTATATAGAATTGTTATTTTTCATTTACTGTTATTAAATAAAATAGTAATAATCTTTTTGTCCCAAATGAACAACAAAAAATGTTCTCAAGTCAATTTCCAATTATTACAGTTATACAAATTAGTTCAAAAAACACATTCAAAAATACATTTAAAAATGTAAATTTAATCTGAATATTTGTTGATAAACGAACACTTGAAAACCATCTAAAATAACAATTTGTGATTTGATATGATTTATTTTACTTAAAATATTAATGAAATGATTTTGAAATGATTTGAAATGATTTATTTATTAGCCCAATAGAACATTACAATGTTATAAGGCTCGTCAAGAAATAATAACACTAAATACTAAATAACAATTTTAAAAAAAATACTAACTACAACACAAGTAACATATAGCTAATACTAGGTGGTATGATATTTCACATCTTAATTATTTTCTGGTGAATTCGGACGAAAATCGTCAAAAGTATAAATTTCAGTTTGAAGCATGTATTCTTTAATAGTTTTTTTGAAAGCCTTTAATGTAGGAATCTCTCTCCATGCTAAAGGTAATTTGTTAAAAAAATGCTGACTATTGTAAGAGAAAGATGTTTTAAAATGGGTTGTTCTGTGTATAGGAACAGGTAGAAAATAACTATTACGTGTTGTGTAGTTATGATGGGAGATAAAGGGATTGGACTGTATTCTTTTATATGTTTGAGTTAAAACTTCCATTATGTAAATACTTCTTACTGTTAAAATTTGAAGATTAAAAAAATGTCCTCTACATGATTGATTAAATTTCAAATTTCCTAGAATTCGGATTGCTCTCTTTTGAGTTTTGAAAACCTGTTCAATAAATGGTGAACTTCCCCAGGAAACAATTCCATATCTCAACACAGATTCGAAATAGCCAAGATAAATAGTTTTTGCTGTTCTTAAGTCAGTCAAGCCTCTAATTTTACGAATAGCATAACATGCTGAATTTAGTTTCCCATTTAACTGACTGATGTGATTTTCCCATCTAAGATTGTCATCTAAAGTAACACCAAGAAATTTACAATTTTTTGTAGAAGTAAGTTTACTTTGGTAAAAAGTTATTTCAAGTTGTTCTCTAAAGTTTCTAATAAAGTGAAAATTAAGTATGGATGTTTTGGAAATATTTAAGGATAGTTTGTTAGCTTTAAGCCAGTTAAAAATCAAACTAATGTTATCATATAATTTTTGAGATAGTTCAGTTTTATTGTCAGATTTAATCAAACTAGTGGTGTCATCAGCAAAGAGAATTAATTTGTCACATAAATTGAACTGCTTGGGTAAGTCGTTTATAAAAATTAAAAATAATATTGGACCTAAAACTGACCCTTGGGGTACGCCTGCCTCCAAATAGCGGGCAGGAGATAGATATTTATGGACAGAACCAGCACTGTTTTGAACTATCTCTACAACCTGGCTGCGATCCCTCAGAAAGCTACTAAACCAATTGAGAGCAACTCCTCTGATGCCATAATACTCCAATTTATTTAACAAAATTTCATGGTCTACACAATCAAAAGCCTTCTGGAGGTCACAGAACAGGCCACAGGTCGACTGTCCCTGGTCCAAGGCAGTTAGCACATAATCAGTTAAACTTATGATAGCATCTGAAGTTGACAAATTAGATTGAAAACCAAATTGATTTTTATTTATTATTGAGAATGATTTTAAAAAATTTTCAAGCCGTAATTTTACAATAGTTTCTAATAATTTTGAAAAAACTGAAAGAACTGAAATAGGCCTGTAATTTTCTGCAAGATTTGAATTATTGTTTTTAAATATTGGAGTTACTCTGGCTACCTTGAGACATTCAGGGAAGACTCCGTGAGTCAGGGAGCTATTCACCAAAGAGCAAAGAGGTTTTGACAGGATGTGGATGTGTTCCTTCAATATCCTTGGAGGTATTCCATCCAGGCCTGGTGACTTACTTGATTTAAATTTACTTATAACTTCAATTATCTCTTTTTCACAAACAGGATAGAGATAAAATGAACCATTAACAATTAACAAATGGATTTGGCAAAAAATTTTGTGGATCGTAATGCCTTGAATTCAGCAAGTCAAGTTGGTTTGAGATAATATGAGGTACACTTGTGAAGTGCCTGTTAAATGCTATTGCAACATCCATTGGCTCAGTAATATCTTGTCCATTAACAATTAGATTAATGTTTTTTACAGAAGCGAATGATTTAGTCTCTGAATTAATGATATTCCAAGTTGTTCTTGGAATATTTTTAGAGGATTGTATTTTATTTACTAGGGGTTCTCTTTTTGCGTAAAGGACTATTTTCTTATGATGTTTAAGGTAAGTTTTATATTCTTTCCAGCTATTTTCTGTGTTTATTGACTTGGCTCTGGCAAACAGCTCCCTTGACAGGACAGCACTTGCCCTAACCACATCAGTTACCCAGGAATATGGACTTGACTTAAGTTTTGTTATTGTTTTTAATGGGAATGCTAATTCATAATATAATATCAGCTTATCAACAAATTTTGAGAAATTTGCATCAACCGATTCACCAGAAATCACATCAAACCAGTCCTCCTTTTGCAGAAAGTCATGAAACATTCTATGACCCTGCTCAGAAAATATCCTATGTGTAATTATTTTACTATTTTCATTTTTTAGTAATAAATTATTGACATTTATTTTCAAAATTTGAGAAAAATTATGATCTGAAAAGCCAGAGTGAAGGTTAAGACTTGATAGCAGATTCTGAGGTATGTTACTAACAATATTATCTAAACAAGATTCAACATTTTTGGTAACTCTAGTAGGTTCATTTATAAAATATCTAAAATTATAACATTTTAAAATATTCTTAAAAGCTAAAGACTCTGAGTTATGGTTTAATAAATTAATGTTAAAATCACCTAAGACAACTAAGTACTTTTTCTCTTTCAAAGCTAATTCAAATAACAATTGCAACTTGGAAATGAATATATGAATATCGGAGTCTGGTGTTCTGTAACAACTAACAGTTAAAATATTTAATTTATTAGAATTAGTTGAAATTAACTCTATAGAGGAACATTCAAAAACAAAGTCTTCACTAAATTTACAAATATCATTACGTTCAATAAATTGTATATGATTTTTTACAAGAAGACAAGAACCTCCCCGTGTCAAACTAATTCTACAATAAATTGAGGCTACAACGTAATTTTTTATCTGAAAATATTTTAAGTTTTTTGCTGACAACCAATGTTCACTTATAGCAATTATATCTACATTTACATCATGACTCAGATACTCCAGCTGTATAACTTTATTTAGGATACTTTGAGCATTTTGGTGTAATAAGGTTAAGGTTTTTATATTATTAATATTTGTTTTTTGTGAATCTATACGGTTCTTACAGGTTAAAGAAGTATTGTTTTGTGAATGTGATATACAGGCTAGGTTACTGTTAATATTTTCTTGCGCTGGATGTTTTTTGGTTTATTTATGCATTTTGCAGAGTTCTCATTAGGTGTTGATGCATGGATGTTATGTAGAATAATGTCAGCTGATGGATCGTTAGTTGCCACATGAAGTGTGAGGGGTTTATTGATTAAAAAAGTGGAGTTGTTTTCCGGTGAAGGAGCTTTGCTTTTACTACATGTTTGTCCTGGTGTATGGATGTCTTTTTGTACAATTGTGGGTTTTTTCACCTTTAAAGACTGATGAATTAGTTCGGCTAAAAAATGTTTACCTGATTTATTTAAGTGTAGTCCAAATTTAGTATAATGTGTAAGATGTAGTGAACTCGTGTCAATAAAATTACATAATTTTACATTACTAGCAGCCTCCTCAATCTTTACATTTACTTTTCTTATACTCTCATTGAGAGCAGGCTGATCTAATCTATGAGGGATACCGATTATTGACATGTTAGTGTTGAGAGTTATATTAGAAAATGTATTAAAATTAAAATTAACTACACTAGCACTAGTGGAGTCTGTGATGTTGTTTGTCCCAGCGAGTAAGATAGCATGATCATTAAAGGTAAAACTCCTAGTCAAGTCCTGCAGGTTGTTGGCTACGTAGTTAAAAGGGGCTCCCGAACTGCTGACTACCGTTACCTCGTAAACCGCTGCCTAGTTTGGCTTCGAGAATCGGTGCAAGGTCCCGGCCATGACTGTCCGCAGCAAGCAAAATTTTCCTCTTTGTTATTTTTTCTTTGGCTGGATTACTCTGCTGTGTTTTTCTAGTCGGTGTGATCTTTGTTTTGTTTTTAGATCTACTGGAGTTTAAAGGTAAAGTTCCGATCACACTACAAACTTCCTCTGGATCATCAATGCGACCCTCAAGCACTTGAAAAGAGTTTCTCAATGGCAGTGTAAATGTTTTAAGTTTTTTTGTCTTTATCAAAGTTTTCTTTTTCATTTTTTCAGGCAAACATGTTGGAGATTGTGAGTAGGAGAAACTGCTGGTATTTTTATTTAATAATTTCATTATTTCTTCTTCTTTTTGGAGGACTAACATTTCTAGGTTATTGTTATGAATCTTGAGTTGTTTTATTTCTTCATTGGCTGCTATTAAGTCTTTATTTAAGGTGTCTACAACTAAGTTAAGAGTTTCAAGTGTTTCTCTAGTAGTTTTATTTATAAATTCACTATCTTCATCATCATTACCTTCATCAGATTTAGTTTCCAATACTTTGGATATACCACAGATATCAGATAGATTGTTATTTTTATTATTGGTGCACATATAACAGCTCCAGTTTGATTTGGATTCTGCAATAATTTTAAATTGAGAGTAATTTATGTCTGTACATTGCAAGTGATACCACTGTAGACACTGATCAGAACATTGTATAGATGGTTTTGATTTTAATAGTTTTTTTGAACAGTTTCCACAATTATAATTATAAGACTTCTGCTTTCTTTTCATTTTTTGATTTTTTTTTTTTTAATTATAAAATAGGCCTACGAATGAAATAAATAGTAAAATATGGAAGAATTTGTAAAAGAGAATGAAAAATATATTAATATTTCAATTAAGAGAGGATAATTTAACTAAATTGTGACATAAAAAGTATAAAGTTACGATGTAGTTTTGAACCTGGAACCTTCAGATTCAAAGTCTGTCACACAACCCATTGAGCCATCCAACAGATATGAAAATATAAGTCAAACTAGACAATGATAGTTTATTGTAGATGAAGGTAGATTAGGTTGTCAGAGATAAGTCAGTCACTGTCCAAAGGTCAGCTATCCTTGATAAGAAGAGTAGACCTTCCTTATCTATGTATAATTTAATTATGCCAGATCCAACAGTTATTAAAAAATGTTTTGGAAATTTTCACACTTATAATAAATATAGTGATAAACTTACTACCATTTATCTATAGCACTTAAAAAACTACACAATTTTATATAAAAATTTATTTTAAAAATCACTTTGAAACCACTTAAATAGAGAACTTTGTGGAGCTAAATAACTGGTGTCCTGCCTCTGCAAGTGTCCAGTCAACAATCCAATTAAAGTGAACTGATTTAATTATTTTATTGTAGTATTGATATATACCCACTAATTGATTACCTGACCAAACAATCAATCTAAATGTTTAATTTTTTATTCAAACCTTACAGGTGTTAGAGTGGTTGATTTAACTGAATAAGCCTGGACCTCTTGTTAATGACATTCTAATAAAAATCTTGTATCTTGTATCACTTATCAGTTCTAAACCAGAGAGAACAAAGTTGTGGTATAATCTAAACTAAATCTATGACCTCATAGGCTGAAACTCCATTAATAATACATCTTGCCAATTATGTTCTGAAGAACATAATGCTCAAACAAAATTTTAATCATATGAAAATTTATTATATAACAACCTAGATTGGAGTTGCTGCAGCTCCAAGTGCATGTCTTTTCCTTTCAGCTCTGGTAACGGAAACTTCTGATTCTGAGCTAGAGCTCTCCGTTTGAGTAACGAGTCCGGGTCTCCCAACAGGTCTACCACGGTCGCCACATATTGCTTCACTTTCACCTGAAACAGGACATCAAATATATTTAAAACTAAAATGTGTAAATCGGGAGTGCCGATGGCAGACCGGTCTATGAAGTCAGACTTTGGGTCTTAGTTAGAGAAAGCGCAGGTCCAAATCCTGTCTGTGACCACTGCACTTTTTATCAGTATCATGACCTTGAACTGTATCAACTTTCCTTCTCATTTTGTTTTATACAATCCTTGCACAAGCCAGTGGTCTATGAAGACGGGCAGAATAAGGATTTTAAAAAAACTGATAATTGCTAACCCATTTCCTTTTTTCTTGACTTCAGGCCCAGACTCCCCGAGTGTTCAGTGGTGTTTCTTGTTTGAACCTCAATGTTTAAGACGTGTCTCCAGGCTCATCTTGTGGAGACGATTTCCCATGTGAAAATAGTCATAGTCATAGTCATAGTCAAACTACTTTATTCTGTAATATGTACAAGGTACAAAGAATAGCGTCACTACAATGAAACTAAATACTAATATTAATTTTAAAATATAAGTAAAAAAATATACAATCGTAACATCTCAACAATTTATCTTCAATTCTTCTTTAAATGAATTAATTGGTTTTTGTATTGAAATATTCCTCAAAAGAATATAGAGACAAATTAGTTAAATAATCTTTGACTTCTTTTTTAAATTTTAACAGATTTGTTTCCATTATAAATTTTGTTGGTAAATTATGTAGATATCTAACACCTCTGTAATATGTTTTCTTTTTGTAAAATTCAAGATTGTGTTGATCGACATGTCTATTAAAACGGGTATTATATGTATGTTTATTGGTTTGTAGTATCGGATCAAAAAATTGTTTTACATAAATTATTGATTCAAATATGTATAAACCATATACTGTCAGAATTCCAAGTTCAGAAAAAATATGTTTAACAGAATCTGTATATCTTAAATTTTTCATTATTCTCAAAGATTTTTTTTGTAGGACCAAAAGCCTATCTAAATTACTTATTGTTGTTGCTCCATAAATGCTTATTCCGTAAGCTAAATGTGAATGGATCAAAGAGAAATATATTAATTTAAGTGTATGTAAATTACTAATTTTTGCCATTTGTCGCAATGCATATAGACCAGTAGACATCTTCTTAGTAACATGATCTACATGTTTATCCCAAGCTAAATTTTTATCTATTATAAGTCCTAAAAACTTTGTGTGGTCTACTTGTTTAAGTCTGTCATTGTCTAGAAAAATGTCACAGTTTAAATTTGATCTGGATTGCTTTGTAGAAAAAGAAATATAATTAGATTTATCTGAATTTAATAAAAGATTATTTTTGTCAAAAAAATCCTTAATCCTAGTTAGACCAATATATGATGAAATTTCAATATTCTCAAGCTTCTGACCAGAAAACAAAACATTTGAATCATCAGCATACAGACACACGCCACCATCCAACCCCTCCATCACCCTTGGCAAACCTCCTATATAACATAAAAACAATAGAGGACCCAGGATAGACCCCTGGGGCACACCATGCCGTAGTGTCTGCAGCTGTGATCTATGAGCCCTCACATAATGATTTTTATTGTGAAAAATGGTTTCTTCTATTTCTACATATTGTTTTCTATTTGTTAAATAGGAATCAAACCACGTTTGCTCCTTTCCATATATACCGAAGCTGTTTAATTTCCTTATTAACTTTACATGACTGACACTATCAAATGCTCTGGTAAGATCTAAAAATATCCCAATTACTTTTTCTCTTTTATCAACTGAGTCAATAATGGACTGGATAAATTCTATACCGGCCGTTATTGTTGATTTTCCACGACGAAAGCCATGTTGTTGTTTGTCCAACAGTTCATTAGACTCTAGGTGTTTTAAAAGCTGATCATAAACCACTTTTTCGAATATTTTAGAAAAAATTGGGAGCAATGACACTGGCCTATAGCATGCTGGATCAGTCACATTACCTTTTTTAAAGAGAGGAATCACTTTGGCAACTTTTAAAATATCAGGAAATATTCCTGAAATTAAAGAAGAATTGATTACATGGACAAGAGGTTTTATAATAAAGTTAACAGATTTTTTCACAATATCAATTGGTATATCATCGTGCCCCACAGAAAACTTAGTTTTAAATGACAAAACAATTGTTTTTAACTGATACTCAGACACCGGTTGAAATCTGAAACATGGCCGAGCACAGGTCAGATGCTCACTATTGGTATAAATAGAGTTGAGCTGAGGTATGTTAGGTAATACTAGCAAGTCAACGGCTGTCACAAAAAAATCATTAAAAGTGTTTCCTACAGTAACAGGATTAGATATTAATTTTCCATTTGCAATAATACTTTTATTATGATTTATATTGGATTGTTTATTTACCTCATATTTAATTATTTTCCAAGTTGTTTTTGGTTTGTTGTCAGAGTATAGAATTTTATCATTGAAGTATTTTTGTTTATTTCTATTCATGCACTCTTTCAGTACATTTTTCTTTCCTTTTATGACTATCTTCAAATTTGTGTTTTTGGAAATTCTAAATTGTTTCTCAAGTTCAACTAATTCATTTTTTAAAATTTGTATATCATCTGTAATCCATTTTTGTCCTAAGAAATGTTTAACAGTTTGACTAATTTTAGGAAAATGTATTTCGAAAATATAACTAAAAATACTATGAAATAGTTGATATTTCATATCTACCGGTGATTGATAAACTTCTATCCATGTCTCCTTTGCTATATCTCGCAAAAATGTTTCAGTGTTATTCAAAGTAAATCTTCTGCATAGTTTTTTTATATTCATTTTACTTGAATCAACACAATTTAATTCTAAAAATTCTAGAAGTTGACCATCATGATCGGATATTTGAGTTATGATACCTGATATATTTAATTTTTGTACAATCTATATTCGTAATAAAGTTATCTATGGCTGTCTGAGAATCAGCTGTAACTCTAGTTGGGAAGTCCACCAAATATTTCATATTATACACTTTTAATATATTACTAAATTTAGTGTAAATTATATCTTTTTTTAATACATTTATGTTTATATCTCCAGCCAAAATCACATTTTTGAATTTATGACATAGTACATTACACAATATATCTAAATTATTTAAAAATTTGTCTACTAGACAGTGTTGGGGTGATCTATATAAAACTGCCAATACAAAAGAAAATTTATCTATAGTTATTTCAGACAGGCAGCACTCAAATTCTTTTTCTCCTAAGAGAGCTTCAACTGCTGGTAATTTAATACATCTGAAATGTATATGCTCTTTAGCCAATATTAGCACTCCACCTCCAGATGAATGAGATCTCACAAAAGACGAGCAAATGTTGTAGTGAGGAATTAAATGTATATAAATTAAAGGAATATAAATGATTGTGTTAAATGTGCAGTAAGGTAAATTTGTCCAGCTGCCTTGAAAATTAATGGCGTTAAATCGGTAATATTCAACGTGATGCCTATGGTGTCTTATATAGAAACTTATGTTATCTAACAAATTTTCTTTAAAAAATTATAAAGCTATATGCTTTCCAAGTTTTATCTTTTTTTGTTAACCACGAATAACAACCATAAACTTACCAGAATCCTTCCCAGAGTAGTCTTCAGTTTCCAGTTCCACGGCACTACGGCTTGTATGACGTGCCAGAGAAGCCTTAGTGCTGCTGACACCAGCTCTAGAGCTGTTTCTTTCAGTGAATCGTCTTTCTGTAAACACACAAGAAGATTTAGATTTTATGTTTCAGGATTCATACAACTCTTTTATGATGAGGATTGATATTGTACGATTATTAATAACTGTAAAACTCCACTTATCACTAAACCGAAATAATATCTAATACTTTTATCATAGTGTTTATTAAAGATATTATCAGAGTGTAAACAAATCTTAAAAATTCATTGTATTAAATAATAAAACCAGAAACTAATAAACCAAAAGATGCTGAGCATAAACTATTATTGCATTAATTTGTTGAAAACTCATTAAAATATCAGCAACCAGTGAATTTTTACAAAAGTTATATGATCAAAACCAGGTTGATTTTTCTGGAATAAATAATGATTTACTTTAACCAAAACCAAGAAACGTTAATATGCTGGTTATTATAAAGCTTTCTATCACTAAAAAGTTACTACTTTTTAATAAGATTTAGACACACTATAGATGAGCCGCTTTGATAACGACCTGTTAAATGAAGAGTGCGGGAGAGGGGGGAGTGAGAGAGAAAGAGATGTGGAGAGTGAAAAGAAGTGTGGACTCACTTCCCCCTCCACATTCCTTACCAACCACTCCTCAGTCGCCACTTTACCACATGTAGGATCTGTGTTACACAAAAGCTGTTTTACAAACCTAGTAAGAATAATAACAGCTGTTACCAATAAACATATTTGTTAAAATACTTCTTAATAATACCAACATATTAAATAGACGCAATGACTATTCTTAACATAAATAATAATATTTAACAACAATATATGTTATTCCACAATGAGAATAACAAAACATAGCGTGATGCTCCAAAACACTAACGCAGGGAAGCAAAGCACTCGGTTCCCACTTGTGTCTTGTAAAGGAAATAGATTGAGCAGTGAAAGAGGGGGTGGTCGAGCTCCAGCTCCTTCCTCCCCCTATGCACAAGACATCTTCGCGCAGGTCGCTTTCAAAGTGGCTCATCTATAGCATTCTGTCTTATGAATGAATTAATAAACGGCTCCCAATTTTAAATACAACTTGTTCAGAAATGTACTCACAAACTCAAATATGTCACAGATGAACTTCTCGTGCTGGTACAGAAAGTCGAAGCCCAGTTCCCGTGTGTGTTGGAGGAGGAATGTGTGACCAGAGCAGTCACCAGGTTCAGGGCTCTCATGTACACTGAACACCAGTTGGTAGCTTCAAACAGGCTCTTCTCCTTCAACCATCCAAAACAATCTTTATCTCATTTTTCAAAATATAGTGAATATGTTATCTTTAGATTTACTTATTATTTAATGCAACATACAATGTTTCCTTAACAACATACACTGGTAACATTAAATGAACTGAACTTGGAATGTTGTACTTACCTCAAGGCAGACAGGAAAAGGACCAAACAAGTCCTGGATGGGAGGCTTAAGACTGTCCCATACAGAGTGTAACTCCAGGACATCAGCCTGTCTGGGGCTCCAGTTGTTGTCACAGACCAGCTCCGACAATAGCTCAAGCATCAGAAGACACGACTCTGGTAACTCTTCCATCTGCATCGTAACAATAATTCTCAGTGTCCTCACATCAAAAGTTCTCATCAGCTTCTTGCATAATAATTATAGGTATATAAGTACAGTAATATATACACAGGGTGTTAAAAAAGTGGAGGAATATTTTGGGATATGATTCAATAGGGTTTTCTCTGGCTCCTCTTCCATCTGCATCATAACAACAATTCTCAGAGTCCTCACACTTTTTAATCCTCTCTGGCCCCTTTATCCTACAAGATGTCAAAGGCTAAGAAATTCTTCTCTGCAAACTTGGCAAACATGGCTAAATCCAGGTGCAATATAACATACACCATTAATTAGAAGATATCTTATCAACCCTAATATTCCTTTATTTCAAAGTGCCAAAAACAAACTATTTCACATTATTTTAATAGAATTTCCCAACTCTCCATCACTAGATGAAAGCCTTGTAATGTTGACTAAATATGTTTTTTAAACACTTTCTTATTTTTAGAATTATTGGACTTAACTGTAATACTGCTCACTAGATGGGTGAATCGTAACACAGTGGTAGTGTAACATACCTGTAGCGCAGCAGCAGAAGTTTCAATGAGCTGGGAGGCAATGTGGTACTTCGCCACGAGATCTTGCCACAGATGCAAGGCCTGTCCCCCCACCTCTTGTCCCAGGATGATACCCAGGCACAGAAGTGAGGGCAGGATCGCTTTAGTTCGCTCATTCTCCCTATCTGTGAGAAATATACCCAGCTCCCTCGACAGCAAGCTGCACACGGCTCGTATTATCCTCTCCATGTGCATTGCCCAATCTGAGCCTAACGAACAGTAAGGAAGATAGTTTAAGATACAACGATTTTCGCTTCTGAATATTAATAAATATCAAATAACCTCAAATTGTCAAATATTGTGTTTATAATAAGTTATATTATTGGGTTTTATATATTAAGTGACTATAAAATTTACTCACACAAACATCAATATATATTAAACACTGACTTAGTCACTGTGTTAGTCAGTAGTGATTCAGTTCCACTTAAGGGTTTTTGTTCAGAGTATTAATCATTGGCTATAATTATGGCTTATTTCACAGATTTTTTTGCCTTTAAACTTCTCAACTGATTGGTTGTAGTATGAAAAACAATACACTAGAAAAATATTCAATATATGTCTGGTTGTCTTAATGATTAGATGGAATTAAAAAGAATTGTGCCTTTATGCGGATGACTCATCATGTCAGCAAAAACCAGGTTAGAATTGGAATTGGCCTCATTTATTGAACTGTTTAGAATTCAAACATTTTCCATAGATAATGGACTCATCCTAAAAACATGCAAAAATTAACTTCATTTCATTTGGAACATTTCTGAAATTCACGTTTGTATTGATAATAAATTTATAAATGAATCAGAAAAAAATCTTATTTTTAGGTTTACATATGGACATTTGCCATCGTTCAGTGAAATAAAAAATCAGTAACACTACGTTTTGAGATCTGCAATCTTCTTCTTCCGGCAAATAACTAACCTAATACATAATTACAAACTAGGTCAAAATAAACAAATCATACCAAAGCGTTGACACTCAACACTAACCTTCAACTTCTAATTCTAGACTAAGGCGCTACGGTTTTGACTTTTGTGTAAAATTTTCTAAATCAATTTTAAGAGTATAAAAATTCTCAGACTATCTCACTCATGATATCCTCTGGACTGAACTCAGTAGACTCGAAGAATCGGCAGCAGGACGCTAAAATGTTGAACATAGCAGATTCTGAGAAGAGTTTGTAGTGGTGTGGCAACTGTGTCAGGATTGAGGAGATTTTCTTGAGTGCTGCAAGATTCCTATCCAAGTCCTTTTCCCTGAATGAACAGAATTCATATTGAAACAATTATAGAACTTTGACAAAATGTAAGTAGTAAAATAATACTAACAATTTATTTTAGCCATAAAAATTATAATTTCAGAATATATAAACAAATTTAAATGAAAAATATTACTTTTGTAAAATAAATAACAAATTGTGTTTTACATAAATTGTTAGTTGTTTAATGAGAACTTAAAGATCTTAGTGGTGACATATAATCCTGTCTGATTACCTCATAGCCATAAGGTAAATTAACCCAATAGAAGGTACAGCTCTACCTACTAGAGTGCTTATTGCTAACATGTTGACATATCAGAATATGTCAATGCTGCAAAAGACTCACAGTTCTTGTGTAGTAACCAACAAAATGTAGGGGTCTGCTAAAGTGCTTATTGCTAACTTGTTAACATATCAGAATACTTCATACCTAAATGGTAAATTAACCCAATAAAATGTAAAAATCTACTAGTGTGCTTATTGCTAGCATGTCAGAATATGTCAAAGCTATAAGATACTCACAGTTCTTGTGTAGTAACCAACAAAAGGTACAGCTCTGCTAGAGTGCTTATTGCAAGCATGTTGCCCTGTCTAATTATCTCATTGGTTAAAGCATTTAGAGCATGTATACACAGAATACGCCTCAAAGAATACGTCTCTCGTCTATTCTGCTTTTTTGAGGTCTTCTGTACTCCATTCTCTTTGTCCACCTCTTGTCCTTTTAACTTCCTAATTTTTTCATCTTCTAACTCTTTCACTTTCTCTGGGAAAGACTTCACTAGGATGTAAACAAACTCTTTCCAAGCAATCAATATCTTGGTGCTAACAGCTGAATGTGTTGGATCTTCTTCCATGTCTATTGACTCATCCCAACTCACTCCATGAAGTTGATCAGTGCAATACTGCAATAAAAAAGATGAATTATAAGGACTTCCTGAAATATTAAAACTACTATAGTAAATTAGTGTTCTTAAATACAGCAGAGTCCCGCTAATCCGAACTACTTGGGACTGAACCAGTTCGGATTAGCCGGGATGACAGAAAAACACAAGTGTAAGCATGAGAACGGGTCTACATTGTTATAAAATTATCCACATTGTTTATCAACGTTTATCACGTTTTCTGACTGTTGTACTGTATTTCATGTGAAAAAATGTGTTAAGACTGTGAATACTTAGCACAGGTAGTAAGTTACAGTACACCATAGGTTCACTTTTGTAGTGTGAGAGTTCTATTGTTATGCAATGTGAGCGTACATTGCACATGTCCACGCGCTATGGACCAGACTGTACTCTCCCACACTTGGTGCCCAAAAACATACACACTAACTCAATGAACAGCTGCACATTGTGCTCTAGTCTACAGTGGACTGCAGTGTGTTGTCTGTTGTCTCAGTGGAAACATTGATTCCACTGTTGTGATTCTTTGCATAATAACAGTGAGAACTGATTGTTATGGCGAGTAAGCGAAAACATACCACTGTTACTCTTAAAGACAAGCTTGACGCCTTAAAGCGTTTAGATAAGTGTGACTAAATTGGCCACAGACTTTAATGGTGGCAAAGCTACCATTTGTGATTTGAGGAAAAACCGTGCAAAGCTTGAGCAATATTGTGCTACTTCTTCAGGCCAGACTCTTGAAAATAGACAAAGAGCGAAGCAATTCCAGCACAATAAAATGGATGAAGCGCTTTTTGCTTGATTTTTCCTACGAAAGAGAGAGAGGAACTCCTTTAAGTGGAAATATTGTTCAAGAAAAGGCGATTCAATTGAATGAGTTAATGAATGGCAATGATCTTTTCATGCTAGTATTGGGTGACTAGATCGATGGAAGATGCACCATGGAATACGTCAGCTGACAATTACAGGAGAACGACTTTCTTCTGACCATGATGCAGCACGTGAGTACATTTGAAACTTTAACATCGGAAGTAAATTATTCTTCACAGCAAATTTATAATGCTGATGAAACATCATCTTTAAAGCATTGCCTACAAAGAGTTTAGCATCTAAAGAAGAAACCCATGCTCCTGGCTTTAAAATGAGCAAATTAACATTAACAGTATGTTTTAACTCTTTTAGTAATTACAAGCTCTCACTAATGTTAATAGGCTTCAACAATTAATCTTTGTTTTCGTCAAACATACAAGATAAGTGCAGTGGTGAACCCAACTTGTTATCAGGTACTGACAGATGCACAGACTACCAGATAAGAATGATAAGATTATTGCAACATGCACTCTGATACTATCTCAAAATTGGCAGAGAACCCTCATAGAAGTAACCACTGAAAAAAAAGAAAGTTGTAGCAACATTTCACTTATAAACCATTTATAACCGTTATAACCATATTATAACTGCAGCATTACGCAATCAAAATCAGAAAAGTCACTAATTCTGACATTTCTCCCAACATGACAGACTAAAGCAAAAGACTAAATTAACATTACTGTAATGTAGGAAAAATGTGATACAATGTTAAATATACCAAAGATAGCCTGATGAGTTGATCGTTCTTGAAGAGATTTCCAATAGAATCTTGGAGTGCAGAATGAACTTGATCTTTGTACCAATAAATTTCTGTGCCCAGGCAAGTTAGAATGTACGCATAAGCTGGAGCTACTTGTCTGAAATAGAACAATTAAATTTTAACTGCCATCTGACTGATAAACGAGATAAAATTAAACATCTTATAGTAAAGATTATTTATTATAAGTAAGCAAATATTTGAATAAAAGCAATTATTTCATAATTAATGTACATGTTTTCATGAAAAACAGTTTCAGAACTGTTAGATACCACTTACTTCAAAAGATAAATATTTACCCTTTCAATTCTGTGATGTGGAACAGTGGATAACAAAAGTTGGTGAAGAAGTTGTCTCTCATTCTGATGTAGGATATGACGAGTGTACGCCTCTCGTGCCACAGTGCGTGTAGCAACTGCACACTGGCGAGGTACGCTCGATCGTTGGGCGTCTCCTTGCGCTGGGTCAACATACCATTATCAATATTCACAGTCAACTCACATTGAGCCGAACTACAGTTCTTAGCCGATAGTTGGTCTTACATTGTTGTAGCCCACAATCACGAGACATTGGAGTGTTACTAATTTTCAGTATACTGTGAGTGGTGAACAGATGAATTATTTATGACTAATATGAGATAAGTATAGTCTTAGTTATTTTGTAGACTGGACACAGCATAAGGTTTATAACTGTCATAGTTTGCAAGTACGTACCTTGCGGATGATGGCCAATGCAATGTGTACAAAACCCTCTGATTCCTCCCCTGTCTTCTTCTGTACACATTCCTTCAGTTCCAGTGCATTGAGGAACGCCTCGGCCAGACTGGCCTGCTTGTGTATACATTCGGTGACGAGCTCCAGCACTGCAATCTATCACACAAAGGATCTTTAATTATTTATTTTGTCACTTAATAAACTCTCTTGTATGAATCATGGCCACTTGATTAGGGGAATAAGTAAAGCGAAAACTTGTAATAATTATAAAAAAATCTTACCAAATACAATTACTGATATTGTTATTGTTATTCCCTATGTCTTGAGACACAATCACGTACTTCAGCAATATGTGTCCCATAAGTAAGTTTATGTGTGGATCAAAGTTTTAAATAGCTGTCATAATAAAGAAGACTACTTCTTGAATTAAAGGTGAATTTTTGTAAAAGAAGAAGACAACTTTGTGAGAAGTCCAGAAAAACATAAATAATTTTTTAAACATAATTGTGTACCATTAAAAAACCAATAATGCTAAAAACAATATTACATATTAAATATGTTTCACCTTCAAGTCTTTGGTCATTTGTTTTTATTTTTTACACATGAATTGGAAAATAACTTTAAGACACTTTTGAACTAGCATTATTTTCATAGAGAAGTTACAAATAAAATCGTTGCCACCTAGCAATATACTGGGATTTAAAAGTACATATCTTCCTATGTACATCGTGAGTGATTGTAAAATAATTTCTACCTCTTTGGATTATTTTTTTGTAGCTCCACTCATTCCACTTCGAATGGACATCTCCAGTTTGCCAATACGAAATGCTTCAAATATTCATATGGTCATTGTAGTAAATGGCATACTTCCCTCAATTATCTTACCTCCTTTAATTTTTTTTAAGGGCAAAAACACTAATGTTACCATCATTGTCCAAGAGATTTATGATAGTTACTCAGTTGTGATAGTGTCAATTTGTAATTCGATTACTTGCTACCATCAGATTACTATTACCACATGAATATAAAACCATAAACGAATTTAATTTTTGCAATCACAAATTTTACTATACTCGATAATCTAATAAATTACATTTATAACAGTCAGTGTTACATCGCAAACAGAGCACAAAGCAGGTGACCATAAGACATGTCAGTGTGACCAATGTGTAATGTACTGCTTCTCCACAATTCACCATTGACGTTTTGAGTACAAAAGGATATATGGTGTAATACCCAGATGTAATATGTTTATTGAAATTCACATGTTTGAAAATTGAAATATTACACTATTAATAATAGTTATAAATCGAAAATACCAACCTTAATTTCTTCAGACTCTGTGGAAGAGTAGAGAGGTTTGAGATACATCTGACGCATGGTGTTGGCTTCCATCCCAATACAGGCCATCAACGACTGGTGTCTATTCTTTAAAACAAAAAACAAAATATATGCTGCATCTATAGTACATTACATGAATTAGAGCTTAAGGTAAATACAAAGATTTTAAAATTTAAATCATCAAAGTATTAAAACTGATAAACAAGAACTAACTATGACTAATGTTGTAACTTAAAACTTTACAAACAACTAATACAATTATATTGTAAACAAGGTTCACTCCAATGATTCATTTTGTTTGAAAACAAAAACAGAAACTATAATTCAACACTAACTTAAAAACGTAAAATGTATGTTTGGAGAGTAATAACAGTTTTGTCTGTGTTTGTCTATTTAATTTTTTTTATTAGTTTATGGTTTCTCTCACACATACATTTATATTTTTTATTATGCACATGTTTTGTTACATATGATGAAGTATTGATACGAGAAGAGAACCATAATTATTTAGTAAATATGACCCTGGACTTTTCCAAAATTCACCGTTACTGCCTTTAATCTCATTAAATATTAATTTTTACGTATACAGTAGACATACTTCCTGGTCTTTAAAATTTTATCTCTTTGTATTTTTAATGACATGTGTTTTCATTTAAGTTTAAATCGTTTGTGTTATTACTTTAACCACTTTTATTTCAGTTATGTGAGTCTGATGATGTGTTCCTTGAACACGAAAGGCCTCACAAAAATAAAATTTAATAATTATTGGAGTGTTTGTTTATAAATTGAATAGTTTTTTACTTACATCGGCAAACCGAGACAAAAGCTTGACGGAGTTGCACCTAACATCAGGGCTGAGGAAGTTGTACACATATCCTGCCACATTGATAACGACTCTGTATGTGTCAGTCTCCTTGGGCTCCTTGTAGATCTCCCTCTCAAGTCGCGTTAGCATCCTCTCATCCTGCAATTTGTGACAAATCATGATGGTTGTAGTGAAACCTCTACAACTGAAACTACCTTGGCGTGATGCTCCATTACTGGAACGTTTACAGAACAACAGTAATGAAAAATAAAAAGTTCCACTGGAACTGCCACAAAAACGTGACCGTTGCAATGTAGAAGTGGATCGTAGCAACTGGAATTGTCTCTTCGCAACAATGAAAAAGTAAATGTTCCACTGGAACTGTTACAAGAACTAGAATGATGAGATAACTGCAGCAATGTAAATTGAAACAAGTCCAGAGAGGCTATATTTATTAGTACAGTCTTTCTTCTCCTCTCTCAATTCTATCTGCTATTGCTGGGGGCTTTATTTGTACTCGACAATTTTTTAATATGTCACAATGACTTTACAATTTATATTTCAACTTTAATCTCAAGTAAAAAAGTTTTAGTATTTTATTTTTTTTGTGTTAATAATTATTAAGATTATTAATTTGGGTCTAAATCAAACTCTACATTAACCCATTGGCAACAAATGATACATATTGCTTGTCAACAGTTAGTATTACCATAACGACCGATAACTGGAGCTACCTGTCACGCTAAGTTCAACATTTTTTTGTGAAAACATTTTCCTAAAATAGATTATTTTGGCATATGTCTATACTATTATATCGTTGGTCAGTCTCTTAAAACATAAAATGTTTGATTTTGAAGCTGATCGACTCTCTTGAAATCGTTTATTGTTTACCTTTTCATCAGTTGATTGTTTGTATTGATTAGTTACTGTGTTCTAGGTGTGTCTGATGTCGAAATGATGCATAGAGTGTGTTGAGCTTCTTCGATGTCAACCTTTTTTGGATCAGACTAACAGTTTTCATACATTTTTAATATAGTACTCATAACACTGTCAACAGTTATAAAGTGATAACAGTGTCTATAAAAAGTGAATTGGCAACACTGTTTCCCACAATGAGTCTGTAACCCAAAGTGAACAGACAACTAGTACGCTCTCTACCGGTTGAGAAAGATTGCAGTGCAATTGAAAATTTCTAACTATGTGTTAAATATGTGTACTTTTATGTGTTCTTTCAATCAGTGGACCCAAGAAGATTGTTTACAAGTTAAGTCTTCTGATTCAATCAACCCAATTAATTCAAACCCAATCTTCTATTTCGTCACTTTTAGAGGTGATAGGTTGTAATTGTTAGTTTACATCTAGTGAACCAAAATGACGTACATGTTGTGTATGCTTGAACAGTATACACTTGTTGAGTATGGAGAGCGCGGAATGGACAGAACTGATCAGCTCCAGACAACATTGGGCATCCCAGCTGTGGAAACTCTCCACCCAGGAGAACAGTTGTTGATCCCCTGCAAACAGTAGAAGACAGATTTTTGTAAATTAATCAATTGTATGAAAAATTATAATAACATACAGTAGAGTCTTGCTAACCGGATATGAAAGCACCTACAACCTGTCTGGATCATTGAATGGCTATGTTAAACAGAAAAAGCTTTTTAAACATTATGTAAACCAGTTTTATCATAGAAACCCCTCTTTGAGCACAAAGTACTCATAAGAGGTTATCCAGAAAGTAGATTACGTTTGATATAAACAACAAAAATTATATTGTACACGTTTGAAAGTGACACTAAAATACTATTTTTAAACAGTCACCATAAAAATATAGGCACTTAACATAGCGGTGAACTAGTTTTGAAATTCCAGCATTATAAAATTCTGCCACCTGAGACTTCAACCAGGTAGCCATACCCTCCCGCAGTTCCACGTTGTCATCAAAGTGCTGCATCGCAAACCAGGTCGTCATTGTCAACGGGTGGTAGTCGTTGGGTGCAAGGTCTGGACTGTAAGGCAGATGTGGAAACACTTTCCACTTAAAAACATCCACACTTTCACAGATAGTCAGGCAGTATTGAAGGCGTTGGACTCTTGTATGTTCAACTGCAAACTTGTCTGGGATTGCTATCAAGTCGTTTCTTTCCTTGCCAGAATCAACAATGCAACTGTTTGTTGGGTTCCTAGTAATGAGGGGATCTCTGGGAACGAAAGAGCTGATGTCCTGGCTAACTTGGCTCAGCATCCAATATGATAGGACATCAACCGTTCTGTGACATTTCTAGGTGTGAATCCTTTCTGGATAGCCCTTGTATTATTAAGATTATCAACAATAAGCAGAACTATTCTAGTGTTGGTTGCACTCATACTGAAACATTGTTGCATATGGTGTCAGATATAAAGTGGACAGCAAACAATAATTTGTTCACATTTAAAAAACGAGTAAGAATTCAATTACAAAGTGTTTTAAAATACTAGTGTTATTTTTTTAATTTGAAGATAATTGAAGAATTCTAAAACTTACTAGACACAAGGGTTTATGCAGACTGAAAACCCTTAAAAAGTAGGATAAACGTTTCCTGGTATATAAAATCAGAAACTAGCGTGACTACAGCTTAATCCATGCTAACTGTATAAACTAGTAGTAGCTCCAATTTGAATTATATATATATATATATTTGCATTTGCTTTTAGTTGTGTCCAGATCAACCAAAAATTAGATGATCAATAAAAATTAATTATAATATGGAACAAAAACTTAATTCAAATATAAATAAGTTCAAACAGTTCACCCTTTCTACTAATACGAGCTAACTTTTTTATTTTTCATAATTTGAATAAATATTTCAGATGATTGCACGTTTTTGGCACAACTGTTTTATTGCTATGGCTCTTGTTCATTTACATGCTGCATGTTTACGTTAAAGCATAAATGAGGTGTTCTGTTTCATTTGAAAGTTGTTTTGTGTTGATATCATTATGAGCCGTAAATAGTCCAATGCCACTGATGGTGTTAATCCTTTTCAATCTCATTCAATACACTTTGCTTCCATGTAAATTTTTGATGCTACTGATTTCATTGGTATTTAATTATAGTATTTTTGTTATAGTACTTACATTACACTAAATTTACAAAAAAATTTCATATTTAACTATGCAACAGTTTCAAGATTTAATATTTAATCATAAATTTATAAAATTATTTTTTGTTGCAAATAAAACTTAGCTTACAATCTATTAGAGATATCTATACCAAACTGTTTTTACCATCTTAAAGTTAGATATACTGTAATACAACTTTTGAACCCAGTTACCATAAGCAGATAAACATTACATTAATGTGATACAATATTAGTCAATGTTATTATCAAGCAATGTACTGAATTGAATTGAATTGAAAATCTCTTTATTCATTGAATATACATTTTGTATACAGCGTCATAAAAATGACTTAACTAATATACTTATAAACTAAGAGGTTATAATGTGATAAAATACTCCAATTTCATAGTCAATCTAATCGCAAATGCCCCAATAATTGCAACATTAGCCATATAACACAGATTAATTTTTAAAAATACATAAATAGTTAACAATATAATAAATACTTAAAAAGTAACATTTTAAAACTATGGAACTATAACAACAATAATAATATATTTAAGTAATTAACAAGACGATAGCAACAATAATTTAAATAAATACACAAAACAATCCAAATAAATACATAAACACAAATTGATATATTGCTGTTCTATAAAACACTGAGTTCAACGCAGAATTATAAAACTCGTCAAATAAATATAGAGATAAAGAAATTAAGTATGACTTCAAATTTTTTGGTGAACATTGCATTATTTTTTTTTGCAGTTATTGTTAATGGAATTTTAGTTAAACATTTCTTCTTCATGTAATTAGTGTTTTTCTCATAAAACTGCAATCTATGTTTGTCCAGTGTAATACCACATCTTGTACTGTACTTATGGCTCACTCTTAACATGGAAGGGCTGTTATTTTGTACATAATTTACACTTTCATATCTATATAATCTATATACTGTAAAAATCTTAAGCTCTTTAAAAAGGTCTTTAATACTACCATTTGTTTTCAATTTTGTTCATTATTCTAATTCTCCTTTTTTGGAGTTTGAGAACATTATCCAAGTTTTTCCTTAGTGGTTGCCCTATACACAGATATTCCATGTGAAATATGGGAGTGCACTAGAGAAAAGTAAATTATTTTTAGTGTCTCCAAATTACGACCAAAACACATTCTTTGTAAGGCACATTTTACGTTGCTTACCCAGAGAGACGACGTGGATGAGGGCAATTGCTGGCTCCCAGTTCAGCAGATGGTGAAGGGCCGTGTTGGCAAAGAGGTTCTTGGTGGGCATGATACAAGTGAGGGGTTGTTTTCCTTTACCCTCCACCTGTGTCATGACACTGGTCTCCGGAGGATAGATCTCTTCCAATGTGACGTCCAGGACACACTGGATAATCTGGATACACAGCCACTCGATGCGTATCCGCTGTCTCTCGTCTGCGAATATCCACTGGTTGTAGTGGGGAAAGACGTCTCTCAACACAAACTGTACTCCGGCTAGAGCTGCCCACGACTCGAAGACAGACGGTAACTGTTCCATTCATTTTATATTTTAATTGGTGTACGAATAAATGAAATATAGTTTACTGCTAATTAAGATTCACAAACTATTACTAACTTACAAAAATGAAAAAAGTTTTTTCAAAAGTATTTGCAGCTCAGATTCTCCATTTCCAACAGTATGATAATGTGATAAAACAATATCAACTAAGGAAGTGTGCAATATAAACCACAGAGGACTCTGTAGTTAATAGAATTAAGCTTGTCTGAAAGGTAAAACTGCTTTGGTGTAGTCGTGTGTGTATTAATCCAGAGTACATCTGTAAAGTAATGATGCTGAGACTGAGTCTGATAAAAAGAATTTATTGATCAGTATAACTCTACCAATATGAAACCCCTTTACACCTCAGCAGTCCCAAATCCGCTTTAATAATAAAAAGATTAAAATTTTCATTTAATTCTTTCAATACGATTACCACATTGCAAACTCTTTGAAACATATAACGTTTGTGGAATTGTCTAAGCTAAAAACTAAAAATATGTACACATGTATTTCATGTATGTCTAGAACACAACAATTTTATTTCAATTTTTAAGTAAACTTTCAAAACCAAGACAACAAAATAAAGATATTTTAGATATCAAATTTATTGAGTGAATACTCTGAATCTGATCTACGAAGATAGTGAATTACAAAGCAAAATTTTCATAATGGACTAAGAATGTTTTCCACTCTGGTCCTAAATTTACAAAATCTGTTTAAAAGGAAATTAAATTCTTCCATAGACTAATACATCAACTAAGATAAATAAATTTCTAAAATAAATAACAAACCAATAGCTAATTGAAATGTCTGCTACAAAAATGTATTAAATGATAGAGGAAAACCTTTTATACAGAAATGAACCTACAGCTACGTACGCTTGTGTGTACGGTTGAGTTCTTAAGATTAAGGTTGAGAGTCGCTTTTACTTGTAAAAAAATAGGTGCAAATAGCGATTGGGGTGCAATCTACTATAAATCATGATTACTGTACCTCAAACAGTTTATAGATGAACTCAAGGTACGACACAAGGACTGTGAATTTGCCAGAGTTGAGTTCCACCAGTTCCAGAATGGTCTTGACCCCATTAGAATGATAGTAGTCCCCCTTGGCACACTGAACATGGTCCAACACAACCTTGTCTATGTCGGGAATGGCTCTGGACACCTCCAACAGCATCACAACATCCTTCGGGTAGTACTTGAGCAGAAGTGTACATGTCTTCAGGCAGGCGTTGAGCATTTCTGCGTCTTTCCTCTCATGGTACCTGACAGATTGAGTCATGAGTTAGGGGTTTAAAATACTTTAATAAGAATAAGAATAATTTATTCACACAATAGAACTCAAAGGTTTTCTGTGCAAGTCAAAACATCAGTATCAAAAGTAATTATAAAAAAGCAACAGAACAGAACTGTTTACAATCAAACAAGGTAAAACACAAATTCTTGTAAACAATTTTAAGTTATTCCTACAACAACAAAAATCGGTCTAATCAAGACATGAGTATCACGAGAGCCTTGTGGAGACTATAGAAATCCTTCCCGATCAAGTAAGCCTTTAAGTAATTTTTGAAACTGTTTACATTTGTTTCAACTTTGATTACATTTGGAAGAAAATTGTAGAGTTAAGGACCAAAATAAAAAATTTGAGTTTTTGAAGGTTGACTCTGAAACGGTCTGAAAATTAGGTAATTTCAAAATTCTGTAATTTCAAAAAATCTGTAATTTGCGATCAGCGGTCAAATAGACTCAGCAGACTCGAGAAATGCACAAAAACAAATATAAAAGTACTAACTGCGAGCAAATATTATTTACAAAATGATACTGTAATTGTTAATTAGGTCATCTATTAATAAGTTTTTAAATACAAAGTAAGCAAAAAAAACATGATTTAGTGATCGGTGATTTGTGTATTGTCATTCAGTTTTATATAATTAATGACGTGGAAAATGTCAAATCCCGATGATTGATCCTCGAATCTGAATCTTTGTTGAAGATTTGGTGGATTAGAAATTCGGCTTCAACCCATCATAATCCCTCTGTTATCTTTAAATAATATAAGAGCAATGGGGTAGGTAGGTTTTTGAGGGGAGGTGAATCTAATTGAAGAGCACATCACACCAGAGTAGTAAATCTAAATTTGAATAGATTAGTTAGTCCTAATTAAAATATAGTGTAATAGGTCCAACTATTGCATTTTAAATGCAATACGATGTACACTACCTACAATTGACTTTAAATGTTTGAAACAAGTTTAAAATGCGTTTAATAATTGATACAAAATTATGCCCATAGTTTTTAAAAATAAAAAAATATATTCTGAAAGCTCATTGTCATATTATAACGTATCTAATTAAAGTGGAAGGAGATATGACGTTGTTCTTAAAAAACAGCTATTTCTCTGAACCACTGCAAAATCTCTTCACAAAAGAGTTGTATTCTTGGATTACTCTTTATATTACCAGACAATCCAGAAAAGGTTAAAGAATGACAGAAATAGAATTGGCGGTGCTTTTGTTTAAACCATATTTTTAAACAGGTACTTTTTAAGCTGTTAAGATTTGAAAATCAACAATAATTTTTTTAAGTTTTGGAATAGGATTCTGATTTAAATAACAGAATAAGTTTGTTCATTTAAAATAATTAATATTTGAATATGCAAGTTATGTATAATTAGCTATGTAATAAACACTAATGTCATTACCACCAGAATTGAACAAGAATAAGGGTTCAAATGTGATGCTGATTACTTAAAAGAGAAGAAAAAAGAGAGAACTCTATACGTTACTGCAACCACAACCAGGTCAATATCTGTGCTCATCCCTAAGTACTAATATTTGAGGAAACAAAATCAACAGAATCAAGTAAATTAATATAAGATTTAAAGGAGGCTCTATTATGAAGAGAATAATCCATAAAAATTCGTTGACATGACTAAAACAGTTTATCACAATAGCAATCTGAGAGCACTCTAAACTTTGCAGAAAACACAACCAGTTTGACAATTGTTGCCATTGTTGCTTCAAGGACTAATACTAATACTGATAATACTAATACATCATAAACTACAACGGAATCAAGTAAAAATAACAATGAACTTGCAAATTTACAGTATTTCAAAACTCTTAGTAATCAATCATCCAAGAATTAGAATCGCCAGATTTCAAAGTCCGTTGTTAATTACTGTATATATACCATTGGCTATAACTAAAGTCCCAGCTGTTCTGACTGAAAATTAAATTAGAAGATAAAAGCAAATAAAGATATATTATTTTTACCACCATAATAATAGATTATCTATCACCTTACAATTCTATTCGAGAAAACATTTCATCCACAGCGAAAAACACAATTTTCTTGTGTTCTTTTCTGTTTGTTAACATTTCATTGTAGAATGATAGTACGGACAAGACGTTTAACCGCAACAGCAACATCTCTTCTTCCGGAGGCTTAGGATACTGTGTCATCTAGAAAATACAAAATTTACTTGAAAGCAAACTCTTTAAAACTAATAATATTTAATATTCACTAAACAAACTACTTAAATAAAGAATTTTCAGTTTAAAAATTTTGTTTGTAAATGTTTTTAAAATTACTTATTTTTTCACCTGTTGAAGTTCCAACATTTTGCAGTAATTTAAATTTTTAGCTTTGTTGTTGAGCAGTGTAAATCTTTGTAAATGACTTTTGTTGTGTATAATGTTTACATTGTCGTAAATATTTTATATAGCTTATTGATTTTCACATCTTGCAAGTTTTTGAAAGTTTGAAAGTATTAATTGTTTCACTGTAATAAATCAGTTCCTGCCATACTAACTTTCATATTTTTTTCTAGGACATGTTTCAAGTACATCCTAGTATTTTTAACAATTGTTGTAATTACTTATAAAATATTATTTTTTAATTACAAACAACCATATTTTGTACTACACAGAAGTCAAGAACACAAATATTTTATCAACGATTTCTGGTCAGTGTTTCACTTTCGCTGGTGTGTGTGTGATGTATTGTTTGTGCACTTGACTTTGCTTGGCTTTATCTCCAATCTGTACTTTAGGCTGTTGGTGTACCAGTTAGGCACACACACAGGCACATATGTGTTGGTAGAGACATATTTTATAGCTTTTACTCATTAAACTAGTTCAATGCAGAAAAATAGTACAGTTTTTTTATTATTTTGTGAATACAGAATTATTTTATAAAAAAAATAAGAAAAAATTATCATTTCTTTATTTGGATAGCATTTTCAACTGTATATCATGAATATTATGAGATGAGCATAATTGATTTGAATTATTAATTAACCATTGACTACAATTAAAATTCAAAATTATATTTTTACTCTCAGGTACCACATTCATTTTTCATTTTGCAATGGAAATCACTGTGTGGGTGTTTAGAGTCAATTAAAAATATTAAGAGACCATGTAACACGCTAAAATTACAACAATTAGATTCATACCAGACCTACCACTAAAAATTTAAATTATGTGGATCATTAGCTTGCCGGAGCCACTCCCAAGTTTGAGGTTTAGGCCTTGTCACATTTTTTTTCCCATCACCACTTTCTCTCAAAATTTTGTCGAGGTTACATCACTCACTTTATTTTTACTTTCATTGGAGTATGCTCTCCACAAAGTTACTAAAACTCACACCTTTTTACTGTGACATCATTTCAGAACAAACAATCAACAGGTGAAACAATAAACAACAATCAATTTCGAGAGAGCCAATC